>NW_027657274.1:0-34280 GCF_964235325.1 Thermobia domestica | reverse complement strand
CTGCACTCTAGTGGACAAATAGTAAACTTCCTTGTTAAAACCCTTTATTTTGGCAAGCTTCCCCTCCCTGTCCAAAATATTTCCTTGTTTCGGAAGCGGTGAAACTATTTTTTCCCTTTATGTTAGCGGGAGGGCGATAGCAGGTAGCAAGCAAGACGACCCAGAAAGTTGGACATAACTCCTTGCAAGATGGAAAAAAAATGTTGTATGTCCTTTTCAAGAATATGTTTACATGAAGAAATATTATCAGGTTTCAAGATTTCCTTGTGACAGCTAAAAGATTCATGTAAAATGGAAACGATGTCTTAAGTTGGTGTTGCAAACTATATTCTACTAGCATATTTTAGCCGCTTCGCTGGGCTGAAATGAAAATTTAAATGAACAACTATGTATCTCATGTGTTTAGTACCCTTGAAATATACTGTTTTCGCTTTTAATGGCATCGATTTAAACGGCATCGGAAGGATCATTAATCATCTCGGCGACCCCGAAAACCATGAATTCGACACAAATATTGGTCATTTCGATCACTTTATTATCTCCTCCTCTCCCAATATGCGGGTCTGAGTTTGGATTTAAACAGCATCAAGTGTCACTGTTCATTTCGGCGATACCAAGAACTATAGATTCAACACTAATATCGGTCATTTTCGACCATATATTTATATCACCCCATGTTCTGGCCCATAGCATCGGAAATGTCACCGTTCATCTCAGCGAACCCCCAAAATGTGGATTCAGCACCAATATCGGTCATTTTTAAATATCTCTTCTTTCCCCTCACCCAAGTTGCGGGTTTGAATTGGAATTTAAACGAGATCGAAAGTATCACTGTTCATCTAAGCGACCCAGAAACTATAAACTCGATACTGATAGTGGCGAATTTTAATCATATTCATATATCTCTTTCTCCCCTCCCCCAATTGGTGGGCTGATTTTAAATTTAAACCTGATCGGAAATGTCTATGTTTATCTGAATAATCCCTAAAACTATGGATTAGACACTAATATTGTTCATTTTTGATCATTATTACATATAACTCCTTCCCCCTCCTCCGTGCTGCGGCACGCGGCATCAAAATGTCTCTGTTAATCTCGACTACTCCTAAAACTATGGATTCGACACTAATATTAGTCATTTTAGATCATTTTTAAATGTTTATCTCCCTTCCTTACGTTGTACCCTCCCCCTCCTCTACTACCAGGGCTGCACTTCGATTGAAACAGCGTCAGAAATGTCATTGTTTCCCTCATCGACCCCGAAAAATATGGATTCAACACTAATATCGGCGATTTTTGATCATTTTAAAATTTCTCTCCCCTTCCCCCTCCCTACGTTGCATCGTCAAAGTGAATAAACTAAAGTAATCCCTCCTCCTAAACTAATGTATAATAGTTTCCTTCCAGTTAGCAATTACAGTTTTTAATATAGTCGTCTCCTTCTTAGACGTACCTCCCTCACTTTTAGGAATTACAGTTATTTACTCCCCTTTTATTTAGCAATTACAGGCCTGTAATTTTAATGAATGACAATTAAGGATTATTTCTGATTTCCCTGTTCGGTTTGGTTAAAGTCACATTCTTGAATAATATTCTGTTTTAATAGGTTATCTAATATTTTATCCATTTCCTTTTGTGCAACCCTGTTTAGTGGATAAGCTTTTTCTCTTACCGGCTGGTCATCACTTAATATTATTTGATGACAAAAATTAGGCACCTCCCGTACATGTTCTTCAAATATTTCTTTAAATTGATTTACTAACTCATCTACATAATGTTGTAACCCACTATCTAATTCTAGAACTTCAGGGTCAACTAACTTTCGCCTAGTTCTTAACGAATCGCTACCGTTAAGGTTAGCTTCCATACTGACATTCAAGATTGAATTAGGGGACAAATGGTCAGTTTTGTTTTCATTGAATGACCCTTCATGTGTTTCTCCTCTTTAAACTATTTGTAACCTTAGCTTCTCTTTATGCTTTCCTTTTTTCCCTTTATTCATACCCTTCAAATTGTACTTTTCTCCTACATTCTCATTCCCCTTTACTTCAGATGGAATGAACAACTTATTATGAAAACAATTCCTGGGCTGAAAACACATTAACGTATCTTCTTTTCTAATATCTGTGTTTGCTTGACTCAATTGATCAAATAAACGAATGGTCCTGTTTTCTTCCAAATCTAATATTAATCTATTACTTCCTGAATCAATAGTAAGCTTCATTTGTTTTAACTCATTAACCCCTAATATAAACATTGGGTTCAGATGTTCTGCTAAATAAAATGTTATTCTATATACCCTATTCAGCAATTTCAGGGGCAGAGTAACAGATTCTTTCAAAGTGACATTTTTATTATCTACGCCCTTACCAATAAACCAATCATCATTCACTTTGAATTTATTGTTTAATGTGTTATTCCATTCTCTAAAAGCCCTAGCATTTACCAGGCTAATAGTTGAGCAAGTGTCTACACACCCTCTTAATCTTTTTCCCAATACAAAAGCCTCTACGAAGGTAGCAACACTGCCCTCTTTAGTAACCTGTCCACTGCTATGTACTCCTATACTCATGGTGTCACTCATAGTTTTACTTTTTCTATCATTATCTCTACTATTTTCCCCCTTTTCTTGACTATATTTTCCTTTACTCTTACTTCCTCCTCCAACATTCGCATTCCTCTTGTCTACTAATTGTAAACTATGCAACCTTCTAGATAAATTTAATGCTCTTTTCAAATTACACTTACTAGCATAATGTGGTCCCCCACACTCAAAACATGAGACAGATTTTTTCAATTCTTTCTTTTTAACATTTTCCTCGCTTTCAGAAAATTTATTAATTGCCTTATAAATACTTATATTCTTTAAAAGAGTCACATAAGAAAATAAATCCCTTTCAAGTTCCTGTAAAGTATCTGGAACTCGAGCCCCGTAAATATCTCTTACGAGTCGTGGATCTGCGCCACTCAATATAATTTCTTTCACATGAACCTCATTTAAGTTACCATGCAGTATTATGTAACTATCTTTTACTTTTTCTACAAAGTGAATGGGATCTTGACCTACTAATTGTATAGTTTCAACATAATTACGTGATACAACTCTTCTTCCTAAGAAAGAACTTAAATTTTCAAAAACTTTGTGAGCAATCATCAACCAATTATCATATTGTCTCATATATTCTAAGATCTTAGTATGCAAAATGCCTTTACTTTTATTTAAGGCCGCTATTACTATTGATTCATACGGATAAACATTTCCCTTATTTAAACCCTGTACTTCTAGAAGAAACTCAAACAACAGCAAATCATCGCTTCCGTCACAATAACTGATTTCTTGACTTAAATTACAAAAGGAATTATTAGCAACACCTATCGTAATTTTCTCTAAATTAGTACTAAAAGGTCTAAATACATTTCCTACGTTTTGATTATGAGTAACAAATTGTTCATTCAATTTTGGAAGTCTTAAATCCTGAAAAGAGTGTAGTTCATTCCTTTGCGGTAATTGCTTGTATTCGTCAAAGAATTCGGTTGGTTCTCTATTGCAATGCAAAGTATTAAACATCTGATTTTCACATTCATTTAAGTCGAGTCTGTTTATATCAACATCAGGAGTAACTGACCTTGCGCAACTGTCCACTTGTGGTTCACGTTGTCCCCCCGACAACATGCCAAGTTCGTTGAAGCAAACAGCGCCTCTAGGCATAATAAATGAATCACCTACCTCGTTTTCCGGCTCATGTCCTTGCCTTTCCGAACAACTATCCACTGACCTTCTGAAGATTCCTGCGTCTCCATTCGAAAAATGATTTAATACTAACTGTGGAACACGTTCCACATGTTCTTCACTATTAGCCATTTTTCACTTCACTAATTATTATTATTAACCACAAACTTTATATAATCACTTTTCTTTTCTTCCACACAATCCAACCAGCTAATCACAGCCATTCACACACAGCACTGTCGTAATAGCTCTCCTCTTCTCCCCAATCCAATCCAGCCAAACAGCCACGAACCAATGACCAACTTATACGTATCTTCCAAGGTGTAGCAAACTCCCACTGAAAGTTTTATGCCTAGTATTTTCTTGCCTTTTTTTTTATTTTCCAACGAAAAATCTTGTTCACTATTCTTCCACCAAGCACAGTTTAGACACTCCCAATTAAATTCCATTTATAATTATACAATTGGAAATTGAACTTTTGTAATGATAGATTGGAAATTGAACTTTTGTGCCGACGTCTGGTAATAATGTAGACGCCGTTGGTGCAGGGTATAAAACCCACACAAATTATTAATAAAAACTTTTCATTACAATGGAATTTGGGAGAGTGCATTTGAAATATAAAGGCGTGGTGAAGATAGTGATTTTTAAACTTTTAATATTTTTTCCACACAAAATATCACTAAATCCATTAGCACATAAATACGTAGAATTATTATATTCAAATTCACACTTGACTATCAAACAAATGTAGTAACACGTACAGTAAATTTTCGTCACATAATCCATCGATGTATTACGTCAAATACTGTTAAATGTTCCTTTGAGTCTCTAGTAGTGAGATTTTTTACTACAGAATAAAAGTAATTTCTGATGACATTTATGGAATTATTAAATAAAGTTGCACAATCACTGATATAAATACTTAGTCCATCAAACATAGCCATATAAATTGCAAACTTCATTCGTAGATAATTGTAACACCAAAATTGCTCATACAAGTATTCAACTTTTGCACCTATTCAACTCCATTTGAATATGTTAGTCACTTTCTAGAAAAATATAATAAATAATTATCCAGGCTATATCGGAATATCAGAAATTCACTAAAACTCAAAACGTAATATAACAAAGTCTCGGAACTTTTCATGATTTGCACCATTTACGACTAATATTCAGAGGATGTGCTCTCGTCGTTGCATTCAATTTCCAATGACCACAAAGTGGTCAGTTAACTACCTCCAGAAATAGTAGTTCCTAATTTAGCCACTTATTAGCAGTGATGCTAGCTTTAAAATGATCTTCTTCTTTTTTTTATATAATAATCTTACAACATGTATACATATATATATCCCCCTCCTTTTCCTCCCTTACGTTGCTCCGTCAAATTTGAACCAGAAGAACAATCCCTGGCCTGAACCTCATCCATGTTGAAAATTTGATCAAGATCGTCGAGTGGTTCAGGAGTTAAGTATTATTTATTATTTTATACCCCCTCCTTCTCCCCTGTCCTCAGTTCTACTATCAAAGTGAATAGCCTAAAACCAGCCCAGTCTCGAACCTCATCCATGTTACAAATTCGATCAAGATCGGTTGGTCATCAAATAGATGCATCAGATACAGTTTAAATAAATGCTGTGAAATATGTTCATGCATAATTATAATAAATAACTATGTATTTTCTGACAAAAAAAATGAACATTTTCTACTCGCTCTATTGCTATGACATATTTTACGTAAATTCCTTTTTAGTATTTTCTAAAATAAGAGAGGGAGAGAGAGTAAAGTTAATGTACATTAGATGAACTAGGAAGTACAACCAGCGACAAAAGTATATCTCCCCCAAGCGCTCTAATTCCATTACTTGGGGTCCAGGTAATTTGCAGTTGTGAGAACGAATAGAAAGATGCAACCCAACTTTCACGTAACTTCTCTCGGCACTGACAGCAGTTGGTAGACCTGATCCAGGTGTTTATTCAGATAAAATTGTAAAATAGGTGACTAACGAAGCAGTTCTCCATTCTAAGATGAATTTCTATGGTTCGGTTCGTGTTTTCCAAAGAACACCATGTACTCGTATTAATCTCAATATTGCTGTGTATGTAATTTATTATTTCTTTATATACTGTATGTTTACAGACATATAAATACTGACCATCCATTTATCAGGAAATGTTGAAAGTAGCTGAAAATATCAAATCCAGAACAACTGCTGGAAATAAGTTTTTAAATAATTGTCTTTATTGAGAGACCTTGTCCAATTCTCCTCATTCCAACATCATTTTCTTTCTGGAGAAGAGAAGATCTTTCTTGTCACACTGAGTACGTATTGAAATTTAAACATTTGAAAAAGATACAACCTGGCCGGGATTCGAACACGGGTAGGCCGAACATAAGTTCATACTCTAACCACTCACGTACCACGTCATTTCACCCTTTATCTAAACTTTTAGCTAGTTAAAATCGTTGCATTAAGACTATACAATTACTCTAATAAGAAGACGTTCCTTATGAGTGTCACAGTGACTTACTCGATATTTCCTTCTTTAACTCAAAAACAAGTTATATAGACCTTCGTGAATGAGCAAAATATCACGAAACGTTCTTCAAGTTGAGGCTACCTCATCGTTTTTAACTGCTCCCGATTTACATCACTACTATTCCTCCTCATCGCAACTTGTAATTTCAAAATAACAATAGGTGGCAGCATTGACGCCGATTCCAAGAGTTTCAATATCCGCGCACTACCCTAGCCAGCTGTTCAAATTTGGTCATGTAAAATGTACAGAAAATATGAGCAAGAGAACAGAACCTAACCAACTCCTGCGGGGCTTCTATCTCGTTCATAGTACTACTACTACTACTATTATTACTACTGCTATTTATTATTATTATTATTATTATTATTATTATTATTATTATTATTATTATTATTATTATTATTACTTTTACTATGGATCCATATAGTAAAACTGCAAGCTTATTTTATTGAAAAAAGTGTTATGAAAATTAAAAAAAAAATCTTGGGCAGGGTTGGAACCCACACCAAAAAATACTTTCCTTACTATAGTGTTACCTTAGTACGCTCGGCCACGAAGTCTGACAGCATTCGGCCTTAATTTCCGCTATATGTAGGTCATGACTCTTCATGACCTATCTGTATTGGCCAATAAGATCAGATGATATCTGACATTCTTGGAATCCTCGAAAATGCAAGTCGGCAGACAGGCACGTAGCCAGGATTTCGTAATAGCGGGGATCCGTGGTGAAATATTGAGGTTATCACACCAGGGGCTGGGCGATTCTAAACTTTTTTTGCTGGCAAAATATTTTGGTTCGTGTAGCCAGGATTTTGTAATAAGGGGGCGTGACATGAAATATTGTGGTTACCCACAAAAGGCTCGATCAATCTAAACTATTTTACTGACAACGTACCAATATTCGTTTGTTAGGATAATAAAATGAGGATATGTTAGTTAGTATTTTAGTAACAAACTATAAAGAAATCTCGAGTAAAAGGATATAAGAAAATTGAAAAAGATATAGTCTTCCGAGGTCCTTCTAACACGGTTCTTCTTGTCTTTTCTTCTCTTTCTAGTCTTCGTTTATTGCCGTTAAGGATAGCAACGAGATCTCTTTCAGCAGTGAAAACATTCTGTCGCGGAAATGGATTAGTGTTCCCACGAAATTGAAAATTTCTTTAAGAAGTATCACTAGAACCTATGTTGCCAGGCTCATGTTATTGGGGATTATTGGTATTTCTTAAGTTCTACCTGGGACTCTATCTGACTGCAATTTGTAGTCCATAGGATTAGCATAGAGCTAGATGTAACTCAAAATGCTTTGTTACAGTAATATCCATTTTTAGTTTGACTCCCCCCTGTTTCCCCGACACAAAGCTGCTCATAAGAAAGAGTAACCAAACGCTTGTTCTACCTTTATATTTTTAACACTGGTTCTCCTTTTTTTTGTTTCTTTTTGTATCATATTTCCTTAATGTTTTTTATTTATTTTTGCATTCAAAAGGGGGGCACGGACCCCCAGACTCACCCCTTGGATACGTGACTGCGGCAGACATTTATTTCGCATTCTTTGAATTGCATCAACACGTGTAGAAAGAGAAAGTTATATTTTTATCCTCCGTAACTACTAGTTTATTGTTTCATCTTTGTATGAGGAAGTTGTGGTAGATTGGCAAATTATGAAACACGTATGGCAGAGACACGGGTTCGAATCCCGTCGTGGCAGCGCCGTAACTTAATTTTTTTTCTGGAGAGGGGGCAAGCATGAATACACAAATTTGCGCCCCTAGAAAAAGTCGTTTTCCCAATTGTTGGGCTCCCTCTTTCCACCCTTCTCTTACTCTTTATGGGTTCCCCGGAGGTCTGCGGGGTCGTTAGTTATGCCTCTGGACCCGTTACATACACAAAAAAATAATTAATGGGACAATACTGACAAATTTGACAATAACATACAAATATATATTATTTCTAGGGCCCCTAATAGTAGACATTTTTTACGGAAATGGGCCCCGATTTATTTTTGTTTTATTTACCTTTTGTGTGCTGCTTTTTATGTAATGTAGTGAACCTGTTTCATGCTTCACTTTTAATTTCATATTCGTATCGTATATGGTGTAGGACAGCTTCCCTGGGGGCAGTGGCGGTTTCAGGTTACGGCCCTGCGTCGTGGCAATCATTTTTTTCTTAATTGGAAGGTATCGTTTACGTAATTGATTTTGTAAGTATGTTATTCCTTTATTATTATTATTATTATTATTATTATTATTATTATTATTATTATTATTGCAAAGTCGAGACTTGGATACATATTTAATATTTTATGAATTTCCTGATTGGATTTCAAGTATTTTTGATGAACAATGAATACACTCCAATTTAGGGTGTTTGGGGGAGGGAAATATTATCCTGTTGCTTTTCATTTGTTTACTTACACGCGACACCAAGCCTGGATACTACACTTTACCTTTCTAAATGTACGGGAAGTAACCTAAGATTTTGATGATCATAAGAAAGTAAGTGAATAAGTTATGACATCAATCAACTTTGCGTATTAACAACATTTAAAATATCAGGTTGTCGGAAAAAGCATGACGTATTTAGGTAAAATATGACAAACGATGATTTGTGGATACACTAGAGTTATTCAGACAATGCAATAGTTTTGTCATGAATAGCTAAAATCTTGAGCGTTTTGTGTATTATTGCTCTTTGATTGGTTACGTTTTACAGATTTGATCAGAGATGGTGTAGGTCATTGGAAACTTTACCCACGACCCACTGACACACCATCCTTCGTGACTCACTCTGACCCATGATCCAGCACCCTGTATGGAACACTCTGACCGAATACAAACACCATGATCCACCACCCACCATGAACCACTGACCTACCAAAATACATCATCGTCAAGTGTGACACATGATGCATGGCCTCTTTTCCACCAACCAAAAAGTTTGTACTTGTAATAAAACCAGGTTGTCAAATTCTAACTAATCGGAGTTTGAATTTCTACGGTCAGTCGCTCAAGCACCGCTCTGTTACTATAACGATGAATCTTACCTTTACGACATAAAATGCTAAAGTGTTTGTCATGGACAAAACTACGTTGAATTTCAATTAAATTATCATGGTCTAATTAATTGCTGGTTGAATTATCCATACTTTTCAGTGTAAGAACGGATGAAATTTGAAAGTCCCAATCAAGGTAAGTAGAACAACATATATAAGCTAACATCACAAATTTTATGTATATTTTGCTCACAACTTTATGGGTTGATTGCCCTGTGGTCTAAGCGCTCCAAATAATAAACAAACTTCAGCAATTATTATAAAGCACATGGCAAGTAAATATGGATATATGATGCGAAGCACTGTATTTTTTGTTGAGTTGAGTTGAGTTGATTTTGAGTTTAACGTCGCTTTCAGCAGCGAGGCTATATGAGAAGTGGACCTACCCCATGCCGTAAACGTCGCCTACACCTAGCGGCCCACTTGCGGGTAAACGTCGATCGTCAATATAGCGACGAGTCGAAGGATTGCCGCTAGTGTCCCATTGGCAGCAGGGTTTCATCGAGTCGAAACAGATATCTCGGTTCGGAGTGTTGAGGTTACCACTGCGTAAGAGCGATGTTTTCGTTTTGGTCAGCGCTCCTTCGTTTCGTAGCGGATAATCGCGGAAGTTACTAACGCGAACTATCGCCAGTCATGTGCATGCGGTTATTATCACATATTATTTTTTCCTGACGAATTGCTCCTAAAGTCCGCTCCGGGGATCAATAATAAGCTCTGTCTCAACATGATGAAATGAAAAATCTTGAGATAAGTGCGATAATTGTAAGAATTTAGATGGCAACTGTCGTTGACCATTAGAAAGTGAGTATGGGAGAACTATGGAATAATGTAAATAGACACGAGTCATTTTGTTACAAAATTACATGGCGAACGCATTTTATCATATCCCAAACGTTTCTTGTTTCATACGCCGTTAAAGGATCAATCTGATTGGCCAAATTAAAAAGATCTCAAATATTCATTCCTTTACAAGCGTCGTTTCCTTCATCGACTCTGTGGTGAAGCCGGAAGAACACCCACCCTGTAATCATAATGTTGGTGGTTCGAAGCTCTCACCGGGGCTATTTTTGGTACTTTTTTTAGTGTTTCTTAGACTCACCTAAATGTAAAAAAAAATGACACATATAGGCGTTTTAATTTTTGGGGGGGAGTAATTTTGTGGTTCATTGGCATTTTGTCGCATCTCTGCCACTGATTGTCCGTTGGTGCTATAATTTTCAAAACGGAAGAGGAGCAACCGCTTCGGACCGCCAATTTTTGCCGAGTTGTTGCTAGTTGCCCATCTGTGGTCCACCGACGCTTACGGCATGAAGTACGGATTAGCGTGAATCCGAACCACATGAGCTCCCGCCAGGAATCGAACTCGGACGATCGTTTTCTATTATTTTTATAAACTAACCCGCTATATATTTACCATGTGTAGACAGTGCACCCCTCCCCATAAAGGAGAATGATAAAAAATGCTAGCATTCACGTTCTCTTCATTTTCAATGAAGAGTTAATATACTGAATTTCAGCTCTGAAAGTTTAACGGCTTATGATATACTATTTTTTCGCAAATATTCGGATCCTCACTATCCCTTAGATTATTATTATAATGAACGCAATACGATAACATCACAGTTTGTATTAAAACCTCACTATATGCCTAAGGCCATTTTGTTTGATTGCAATTTGGCCGTGATGATTAGGTACACATACTTACATTCATATTTTCTTATATAATAATTTATATATTACAGTGATTCAAAAACGTATTGTTTCCAGTAGTTAGCTCCTTTAAAACTCACAGGCTATGTGTCTCGAAAGCCAAGTAGTAGTATACGTTCTATTGCTATTAATACAATTACAAATATCAATATCCAGAAGTACCTCAAATTATTTCTTCACTTAGAGATACTCATATCAGGTAAGTAAACAGAAACAAATGAAAAAGGGAAATGGAGGCCTTGAAAGTAAAACGTAGACAAATTCACCAGTGTTCAGATGCATATTTTTAAATCACGCTTGACCCTACTAATAGGAGCTAAATACGCGGTTCTGGTTAGTTACAGTTTTCCGTTTCTTGCCACGTAGCAGAAATATAGCAAAAATAGCGGTCTTCGTGGCCGAAAGTACTAGCGCAATGTGCTATTAATTACAAATACTTTTGGTGTGGGTTCAAACCCGGGCCAAGGATTTTTTAAAATTATTTTTACAATTTTCAAAACTTTTTTCATTACAATAAAATGAAAATGATACCCAAAAAAATGACTACGTTACGTGTGCAGTTTTCCTATACGAATCCACTGTATAAGTGGTAGTAGTAGGAGGAGGAGGAGGAGGAGGAGCGGGTTAGAAGCCCGCAGGGCTCGTTTTGTTAAACCTTGACTGGCACGATATAAATTTAACCTCAACTGCTTCTTCAATTCCAGCAAAGTGACAATGTTCTGAGTATAATACACAATACAAACACCAGAAGGTTTTGCCAATCGCAAGCTGAAACCAATCAGAAACATGTTTTTAGTTTCTATGGCTAAGGTCCAGGGTGAAAAAATTGCTCTTCAGAAGATGCTGTCTACCATGCACTGACCAGAGTGTGACGGTTTGTCATAGTGGGTCATAGTGAGTGGTGGGTCGCAGTGGGTCACAGTCTGTTGATCCACGATCCACTCACTCACTCAGAAAATTCGATTTATTTGACCCACTGGCCCACTCAAACTCTGGATTTAACTCCACATACAAGATGGAAGACCGAAAATTGCATGGTCACCATATTTTATTGTTTTACTTCAGGCAAGGGAAGAACGCGCGAACAGTGTTTGTGATTTTTCCTGTCCTCAATGTTTCTGTGTTTTTGTCCCTGTTCTTAAAGAGTTAGTGGGAAACTGTAAAAGGGAGTAAAACGCGTAAAAATAAGAAACAAGATACTAAGGAAGGTTCATTAAATTAGTAACCTTTTTAAAAAATAGTCCAGTGCCCTGAAACACCACATTCCAATCAATGTGATTATCTGTCGAATTCCGTGCTGTGAAAATTAAGGCCCGAGGCGAGAGCATACGACAGCGCCCCCGTACATATGAGTTGTCAATTTACATTTGAGTTCTCTGGACTATTCTTTCTGCATAATACTGTACTATATTATCATGACTGAAATCAGAAAGTCTCAGCATTATTACACTGGAACCGTAAAAGTCTGTAATTACTAAATTTGCTGCAGCTCAGTTTCTTCTTTCTCCCAGAACAACGATGTCTTAGAGTAGTGGATTAAGCGTTAGTTTCGTAATTTTGGGGACGTGAGTTCGATTCCAGCTGTGGCAATTCAGTAAATTATATAATCTACAAAACTGATACTTCTGATGTATACTAACATGAAAAATATTCAATTTCTCTGGGTCTAAGAGCTGAGGCGACCTTTTTCACAGGTGAAATGCTAACAACACAAAATTACATCATCCGTACCAACTTCATTGGTAAGCGTCTGAAAAGAAACGTGTTTGGGCAAGAATTGATGAATATATAAGAGCTAAACACGCCCTTACTGCTGTAGTATGGGCCAAAAATGAGTTCCAAAGAATTGTTCCTAGCTGTGCACAAATTGCAAATAGTGATCGAACTCACAACGCTAGTCACGTGAGTGATTCTATTTGAAATATCACCTCACCTTTCTACCTAGAAGAAGGACGAAACAAAATGCATTACTGTTGTCAGTTAACAAATATTTATATTCTTTTTATTGTTGTCATAACACGATAATTCTATCTGTAAATCCATAAACGTAATAATATTATTGTGTTCATGTGTAAACCTAAGAAACATCTGCCATACTGTATATCCTTTCTGGTGCTATGAATACTTTCGACTATGTTATTTTCTTCTTTCCTTCTGTGGTGTTAATAATAATAATAATAATAATAATAATAATAATAATAATAATAATAATAATAATAATAATAATAATAATGATAATTATAATGATAAAATAATGCAATAATTACAACACCAACTACATAAATATTATCTTCCCATTCAGAAAAAACATATTAATTGTCAAAAAAATATTAATTTAAAAATATAAATATTAAAAATATTAATTAATTAAAAAAACAAATCGCCCCAACCGGAGTATTGTTCGCCACTGGCACCTCATATCATTTCGACGCATTCCAAACAGTACAGTGACACGAACACAGAAATACTGAGGAGAGTTAAAATTCCGACCTTGCTCTTTAGAGGAATTCGAAACCCTAGTGGATTGTGCCTCATTATCACGTGGTCTCAATTTGCCACATATTTCTCATATGAACGTAAGAAAATAAACTAGTAGTTGTGGAACATAAGCATAGAACATTCTATTTCTATACGTGTTGCCACAATTTCAAGAATGCGAAAATAATTTATGTCGTCTTTTCTTCTTTGGAAATTAGAAGTTATGGTAAAGACGAAATGTAACGTAAATCGAGACCATCCCTGCAACAGATGACCAGTGCCGTAACTTAGATTTTTTCTGGGGGGCAGCATTAATAAGCTTATTTGGGTCCCCTAGAAAAAGTTGATTTTCTAATTCTTGGGTCCCCTCTTTCCAACTTTCTCTTAATATTTATGGCCCCGGGAGCCTGTGGGACCTCCAGCAGGGAAGGTCTGCGGTTCCGATACTTACTCCCTGGGCGCATTCCATACTTGACAAAATTATTGCACACCACTGTCACGGAGTGGCTGTTGATCAAGAAGTTTCGTGTTGAAGCAACTGAACCTAGAGCACAAAGAAATTCGCACCGGGTCAGCATTGACATTTTTGCAACGATACAACTGACGATGGATTTCAATCGGTGCTATGCCCTGTGCATTCAAAAACTTTATCACTGCTCGCACTTCACACGCGGCGGGAGCTGGAATAGGAACGCCAATCTTCAATCACTGTCACGACGCTACTGAGAGTATAAGTTAAGTTCTGCTGGCCCATGCGCCATGTTAGGACCTTACTCTCTCACGTACACGCAGTCGCTTCGCGCAACATACGGTTTCCTTGCTATGGGACGCGTGGGAAACTTACTTTCTGGATGCGCCTCGTAAACCAGATGCCAAAACGAATCCAGGCACTATGTCAAATCAAGGGTTTCCAGACAAAGCACTGAAATGCTGTAACAGTACGTAATGGGATACACATTACTCAGATATTAAAGCGTTTACACACGTATTCATGTATTAATTTGATATTTTCTTCGAATTCCATGTAAAATTCTAAAATTGCTAATAATTTGTCCACGACTGTAGATTCAATATTTTTTTTAAAAAGGAAAGATCACATTCACCACGTTTGCAAATATAGTATTTTCACTTATTAGTTCTTTGACGTAATTTACTTTATCTTTCTTTTTTTCTTTCTTTCTGTTGAACCTGGATAATTTCACCATTCAATGATTCAATTGTGTTACTGATCTCTTATAAAATACATTGTAATTGTTTAATTATTATGATAATTCCCTTGAAAGGACATTATGACTTTGACAGATACCAACAACCGTTTATGAAAGAATGCTGGTGTGATATTGTTACTAAATTAATTTCAGCGATCAAGTCTCTCCGGCAGCTATATATCACGGGTGAAGAATGAGGCTTGCTTTTGAAATAGCATTTATTAGCGAGCGGAACAAAAGCGAGAGAAAGGAGTCTCTAATGAGCGACAGGAATGTGACCACGTAATGAATTCAACTCCTGAATCTGACGTTTTTTTTTTTTGTTTCTGTATGAATTTCAAAGATAAATTGCTCTCACTGCACAAAAATATTTCGAATCAGAAGCAATAAGAACAAATGAACAATATACATAAATCTTAGATATAAAATTAGTTATAACTTTGGATCTAAAATTTACATTTAGATTATTACAATAATAATTTATTTCTAAACATATTTTTCCCCTTGAATTACTAATGATGTAAACAACAACATTGCAAGCTACACCGAACTTGTAGCAACATAAAAATGTATTTTTTCAGCATTTTGTTAATAGTTTGTTTATTTGTTGAAATTGGGCATTTTTTTTCAGCACCGAGGGTAAATGAGACTTGAATCTATTGTTAAAGGTAGAATATGAGTCACGGTTATTACTTCAGATTTCAATGCTCTCCTCCTAGAAATGGAACCCGCGACCATGCGAATGGTGGTCACAACAACAGTAGGTAAATGAAGGGTTTGTTAATAGTAATGTGTGGGTTATTAGTTTCTTCGCAACAGACAATACCGGATGCATCAAAACATATACTCACAGTTTGAACTGTAATTGAATATACATTTTTTATTCTACAAGGTTAGGTTTCTGGGAAACGTTAGGCTACAGTCCAATGTAATAAAATAAAGTGTACTTTCTGGCTAAATCGTATGTTTAAAATAGTGGTTAAGTGAATGTACAAGTTTGTGGAATTCAGTATAGATACATTTCTGAGTACGAGTCACGATTGTTTCCGTGCTTCGAGCCAAAGTGGCAACAGCATTTCTGCTCACACCATTTGAATCTCATCCCGTAGTGTGTCCAGATTACTTGGTTTACGACGGTACGGCTAATCTTATCCTGTGCCCCATGAAACAAACGAAAAGCATAGGGCCTGAAAAACGTGCAGGAGGTTCGATTGGTCCCCTGTGTCCTAACCATTGGTCTGGTACATTTGTATCAATGTATGCTCGCACACCCTATGATAGTGTGATGGGGTGCCATATTGTTAGCAATAAAACCAGTTATTACCATATATTGCAAGAATATCAGAGAAAATGAACTTAGCATGCACTGTTAGATACAATTCTCTAGTTATTGTACCGTCAAAACAAAACAAAACAAAAAAAAAACTATGAGTTACATTTACAGCAGGCAAATTTACAGCCTTTCCGACAGTAATATGGTGATGCCCAGTACACACATCTATTCTTATTGGCAGTTTAAATAAGTTTGAATTGTGCTTCGATCAAAAAATGCTACTCATAAATCCTGGTTCACAAGCAGTATTCTCCTAAATCCATTCACAAAATTGAATCCTGCGGCCTGGGTCGTCGTCATTTAGCTATTGCACCAGCCTTGCATCTTACACATGCAATTACTTTTATTCAGTATAAGTAGCACACTGCTAGCACTCACATCGCTCTCATGTGATCTTACCTTGAAACTTTTTGTGGTGAACGCTCAGTTCCATCACCACAACCAAGCATTCAGTACCTGTGTCCATGCGAGGTTGTCATTATCGGTATTTTTGCACATCATACGCTGTTCTATGAACCACGAATTTGTCTCGGTGAATGAGTCCCATACTCACATTCCACTCTCTGTGAATCACAGCAACATACTAAGACATTCAATATCACTTAATAGTCTGCTTCCGCTCTTCAAAGCTCAAACGTCAGTTCGCCATGTTATTATTACTCTCTTGTCACTAACTGCGTTGTACAGCTAGACTGATTTTACTACCACCTATTGAAGAAACATTGCATTATGATTTATCAGGAAATTTAACCTTGTAGGTTGGAAAATACGTTTTCTATTATAGTTCAAAATGCGTATACATTTTTGGCGCACCCAGTATATTACAGTTGTGGTTAATAACAGTGCTTCGAAGCTTTGTCGTAGCTATATGGTTAGAGTCGCTTCTTTGGCTAGGGAAAACCGTGTTTGATTCCCGGTGAGAGTTCATATCGTTTCTAATCCAAGTTAAGCTGTAGGACCATGTTTCATATAGCTTCACTTCAGAAGGTGTGTTAAACCACAATCCATCCACCCTAAAGATGTTTCCCACGTAGACAAATAACCATGTTAGTTATCTTT
Source organism: Thermobia domestica (assembly GCF_964235325.1). Lineage (NCBI taxonomy): Eukaryota > Metazoa > Arthropoda > Insecta > Zygentoma > Lepismatidae > Thermobia > Thermobia domestica. The sequence continues at coordinate 17,167 of NW_027657274.1, read as the reverse complement.
TGAATGCATGGTATTGGTGCAGCATAGTGATGCTAGTTAGAGGATACTGTAAGCAGAAGGTTTCGACCATCGTTTCTGAAGGCTAGAAATAATAATATTGAAAATCGATCCATTAACATTTTACAACTATAAAAATATATTAATCCGGCTGCAGTCCTTCATGATATCTAATGATAGCAATCATATTTTAGTATCTATTGAAGAACTGAAATCGTATATCAGTTAAGCAATTAGCAATCTGTAAAAGTTAGAAAGGTTGTCATTCCTGCCCAGCCATTTTTAAAATTATCTCTTGGCTATGTGTTAAGTAGATAATGCCTATTTAGTGCCAACTCTGTTATAAGCATTGCTCTACAGCTATTCCAGTCAACTGTAGCGGGTATATTTTTGTGTGAGTAGAGTGATGTACATTAACGAAATGGTAATATACTTGAAACATCATGATTATAGTTATTCGATTTTTTTTAGACAGAAAGAGAGAGAGAGAACGAAAAAACCGTAAAAATATCGTTTTCTATATTACTGATGTGATGGCATTTTGCAGAAGTTTATACATATTGAGTTTATTTACCAGCTTTACAAACCTAAATATATTAATAAGTTTCTATCCCATGTCAGAACTTTAGGAATCATACCGTTCAAACTTTTTACTTTGCATTACAGCATATATATATATATATATATATATATATATATATATATATATATATATATATATATATATATATATATATATATATATATATACAATATATATATACAGATTCTAGGTTTATACGTTTGTCTCCTAAGAAAAGTTTATATGTTTGTCTCGAATCTTTCGACAATGAGATCACGAAAACCACAAGCGATAGAAACGTGCAGTTTTCGCTGGTAGATTCCAAATTTTGTATAGATTGTCCAGTTCTATTTGAATATTTAAGGAGCGAGGCCGTTATTTCTTTACGATATTTTTTAGAGGTAAGCTGGAAGTGGTGAAATAAAAAAAAAGAGAAGGATCATATCCTATGAGTTATACATTAAAATCCACATAGTTGTGCACAGGAGTTGTATATCTCTCAGGCGTTTGTTTCATGGTCAAATGATAATGTAAAACGAAGGACAACCATTTCACCTGGCAAAGATGAATCTTTATTCTTTGGAGTGTTTTGCCCATTGAACATTATATATCATTGACATTATACTTAATTGTGCATTTAATGTTTGCTTATTACATACTGCATGCAATAAGAAAGATAACACTGATCACACGTAAATTAAAAAAAAAAAAAACTTCATGCGGAAGTAGGCTCAAATCTTGCAAACGCTGCGAGATATTGAAAAAGTAATCGAAAAAAATCTCCCCTTTACAGTATCTATTGCCGATTTTTAACAAAACTTCTTTCACTTGTGTCTGTAAAGGGACACGTACAGACGTTGCGAGGAATGACAAGGAGATTCATGCTCATATGTGAATCATGCGCTGTGAAGATAGCGCAGGTTCAGCTAGTATAATTAATCTTTTTGGAAACAGTGTAAGCTTGCAAGCATTACAGTTTACTTCACTCGATCATTTGAACATAATCTTATGCTGAGTGTCATAGTCCTGTGGAGACTAGCTTTGATCGGGAATCGAAGTCATCATCATATTCAACAACAACGTTCTATTTACTTCATTAATTGTAAAACAAAAGTACAAAGTAGGTATGCAATTTTTCGCTAAATCAATTAATTCATAATCATTCACTTTCAATAATTCAATATATATTTAATTCCTAGAGTGCTTTTCAAACACGTCATTTACACATAATTTGTTTGCTATAAATCATTAAAACTATCAACTATTATAGAGTATTGCTGTACATAATTTCAATTTAAATTATCAATCACGTCAATACACACATCTCTAGCAGTGAAACTGATTTTGAAAATGGTCTGACAAAAAAAAGAAGAAGGAAAACAAAAAATGTTACTGTGTCAGACTGTATTGTAGTATGGTCTTTGTTGTTCTATGTTCATTGTATTTCTATAAAATTATGTTACGTATATATATCATTTGTTCTATTGTATCCTATATATATATATATATATATATATATATATATATATATATATATATATATATATATATATATATATATATATATATATATATATATATATATATGTATCATTTGTTCTATTGTATCATATTCAAATTGCATTGTTTTGCGATAAAACGTTCAATAAGTTCGTAAACAATGAGCCAGACCCTAAATGTAAAGTTATTTCAATATTATTATAATAAAAAAAAAAATAAGCCATTGGCTACAGAGAATATATATTTAGCAGAAATATGCTAATGTGGCTGATACCGAATTGATTCCGAAATGGACAAGTTGATTCCCATTAGCTGACAGTGGATTTACCCCTAGCGTACGAGTTGATTCCCATCTGGTGAGTGCGTATTTACCCTTAGCGTACGAGTTGATTCCCATACCGTGCGATTCAGATTTCGCATACCATACCGATTCACATGTGCCAACCACATCTTGGCTGCTTGTAAAGTTGTAGTTAAGCAAACTATCCTAAATAATTAAAACTTTCAACTTTTGAAGAACTTATTGACAGATGCAAGTTGCAATATAAATTTGATAAATTTTATACAGTTTATACAACTATAGAAAAAGAAGAAAATCACTTTTGACTCACCATTTCCGCTACTTGGAAGATGATGGAGTAAATATGTCAACTTCATTTGCATCACTAAGTACACCACTAAAATATTTTCAATTACTGAACTCAGTCATTGACTAAACACAATCAAGAAACACAATTACTAGCAAAGATGCCGCGGACCACCTATTAAGGAACACTAGGGTGTGGAGAAGAATGGAAAGAATTAGTTGAGTCGAGCGGAAAACGAACGAGAGAGTGTTAGAAATGGTGGGTGAGAAAGGAACACTTTTAGATATTAGGAAGAGGAAGGGAAACTGGTTGGGACATTGCCTAAGAAGAGATTGTATCATGAGGGACGTCCTAGAGGGTATCGTGGCGGGAAAGAGAGGGAGGGGGCGAAGGAGACTACAATTAATGGATGATATAAAAACAGAAAGATCATACGCGAAGACGAAGAAGTTAGCGGAGGACCGTGGAGCATGGAAGCTTCTTAGCTGCGCCAAGTGACCTGCCAATAAAGGCACAATACCTATGATGATGATGATGATGAGTTCACATGCATTACACATTTTTATTATTTTTTATTGTTACTCTCATAATTTATGTGCTAAGTTGCAACTGTCAAGCGTAAGTAATGGAATTATGTACATGGGAGAAACATGTAGCAGATTTTCCGAAGATATTCCTAACGGGTAATGGTAGACTCTGTTAATTTAATCATTTGTTCTTCTATATAGTTCTGCTTGTCCCGCATTTTTTTGGGAGTAGTCTTCTTCTCTCTTCTCATTTTAACATAAGTTTCAGTCTGAACACCCTTCAATGTTTCTATCAGGTGGAAAATGTTTGGATGGGGAGAGTGAAATTGAGTGTTCAGTTTAGAGTGAAATGCTTCGCAACAGTTAGTAGTGCGTTCAGAACTACTATTAAAGTCGTCCCACATTATGAGTGGGAAGTCGCTGTTTGTGAGAATATAGGTCTCAAGTAAATAATCAAGAAAATCATCCAGTTTTTCGTGTGTAGATTTGCGGGACATTAGATCTTCTACGAAACAGTCTTCAATTTGATCTGGTGGGAGAAGAGGCAGTCCAAACAAGGTTTTGAGAAGTGCTTCTAGTTCAGAGTCTTTTGATTTAAAATCATTTGACAGTCCCCAGGGATTGAATTTTTCTCCACCATGACTGACCGAGATGGAATCTGCAGCCCTTTATAGTCGTTTGGGCCAAATGTAAACAATTGCTTGGTGGATTGCCGTCTCAAAGTCAACAGTTTTCTCTAGAGCTTCGTGCAGTTCTTTTAAGTTATTAGGCAACTTCGGAAGCTTGCGTGAGCGAGCAGCATTATTTTCCTAATTCGAACTAAATCACGTGTTGTGAGTGTGTCGATATCACTATTAGCTAACTCGATGCGTATAAGTTTCGACGGGCTCTCAAACAAATTTTCTTCCGCTTTCCTTTTGACTGAATTACTAAGTCCTTGCCGGTTTAATGTACCAGAGTTATCTTTTTCATGATTATGATCTAATTGCGAGCGAACAACACAATTTAAAGAGTTTAGGATTACAACACACTTACATATTCTTCTCGTACATTTATGTATTTCAAACCCACCGACGAGACACTTATGGAAACAAAATTTGTAACCATCTATCACCAACAGTTGCTTGCCCTTTTCACTTGGAATCACTTCAAGCTCCATCGCTGGTACACAATGAACTGGTTCGTCGCAAGTGAGTAGCGACACCTGCAGGAACCGTGTGAAAGCAGCCCGGGAATCAACACGGACAGTGAGGGTTCGTAGTGTTGGGAATCAACTCGGATGTTATCGTTAGACAAACTTGTCGAATGCGGGAATCAATTCGTACACTACCAAAACCCCAAGGGACGCAAAACGGCAGCAGCGGCTAATGTCTCTAAATCTATAGTTAACAAAACCTTAGGCTTCACCTCCGCAGATATATATATATATATATATATATATATATATATATATATATATATATATATATATATATATTCATCCTCACGGCATTGTCAAGGCTCTATATTTGTATTTTACATTTATTATTGCAACCGGGTGTTACTGACTTCCGTATACGGTAGCCCGATCATCACCCTTGTTCTTCGCGCGCACAGTCATTCGAAGAACTGAAAACGTACTCTGTACACAAACAGTTTATGGTTGTGAACTCGGAAAGCCTGGTACTTCTGCTTGTCAAGGTCAAAAAGTGGGAGAAAAAAGGATGTGTAGAATGTAAAGAGGGTGCAACAGTGACTGATGCTTGTAAGGGAACATATTCATTTGTAGTTCGTGCACATTCCGCCTGTAGCGCTACTGCGGCACGACGTATATTGTAACTGTATAACTCTTGTACACCGCTAGTAGGTCTATTCGCGTTAGTGACGACCGAAACTATGTTGTCAGCTCTGACTGCGATAAGGCACTGCCGTGCTGCTTTTCCTTCTCTTTTTTCCCCCTTTTCCATTTGTGAGACGCCAAACATGTTGTTTTTGCTTGTTGCACGCGCTGAACGGGTTTCGGCGAGCGAGGTATTTAAGAAGTTGACTACATATTCTTGTTTGCGATAGTTTTAAATTGGTTAACTGTTGAAAAATATACGAAAATAAAGCTGTACTTGTTAAGGTATATTAGTCGAGGACGTAGCTACTGACAGTGTTGATTACAGATTTTCTCGAGGAAGAATTTAATTACAGTAGAGGTGAAAAGAAGACGTCTATTTAGACAGCCCCCCCCCCCCCTTATCAGACTCAATCGGAAATGGTCTCAATCGTTTGCACACAAATGTGCAGGCGAAATTTTCGTTTGTACACAATTAAGGGCGCCGTCAGAACGAAAACAAAGTGGGGGCTGTCTAAATGGTAGCCCCCCAACAACATGCCCTATTCAAGCACAAATTGTCGCAATCATTTGTACATCGTCTCTACAGAAATGTGAAGGCGAAATTTTCGTTTGTACACAATTAGGGGCGCCGTCAGAACGAAAACAAAGTGGGGGCTGTCTAAATGGTAGCCCCCCACCAACAAGTCCTATTCAAGCACAAATTGTCGCAATCATTTGTACATCGTTTCTACAGAAATGTGAAGGCGAAATTTTCGTTTGTACACAATCAGGGGCGCCGTCAGAACGAAACCAAAGTGGGGGCTGTCCAAATGGTAGCCCCTCCCACCATGTCCAGTTGAATCACAAATTGTCGCAATAGTTTGTACTTCGTTTGTACAGAAATGTGCAGGCGAAATGTATGTTCGCACGCAATTAGGGGCGCCGCCAGAACGAAAAAAATTGGGGGCTGTCTAAGTGGTAGCCCCCGACCATGTCCTATTCAATCACAAATTGTCGCAATAGTTTGTACTTCGTTTGTACAGAAATGTGCACGCGAAATTTTCGTTTGTACATAATTAAGGGCGCCGCCAGAACAGAAAAAAATGGGGGCTGTTTAAGTGATAGCCCCCCACCATGTCCAATTCAGTCACAAATTGTCGCAATCGTTTCTACATCGTTTGTACAGAAATGTGCATGCAAAATTTTTGTTTGTACATAATTAGGGGCGCCGCCAGGGCGAAAACTAAGTGGGGGGCTTTCTAAGTGATAGCCCAATCACCATGTTCAATTCAATTACAAATTGTCGCAATCGTTTGTACATCGTTTGTACAGAAATATGCAAGCAAAATTTTCGTTTGTACACAATTAGGGGCGACCTCAGAACGAAAACAAAGGGGGGGGTCTGTCTAAATGGTAGCCCTCCCACCATGTGCAATTGAATCACAAATTGTCGCAATCGTTTGAATATAGTTATAAAGAAATGTGCAGGCGAGATTTTCGTTTGTACACAATTAGGGGCGCCGCCAGAACGAAAACAAAGTGGGGGGCTGTCTAAATGTTAGCCCTCCCACCGTGTTCAATTCAACCACAAACTGTCGCACTTGTTTGTACGCCTTTGTACATAAATGTGCAGCTGAAATTTTCGTTTGCACATAAATGTGGCCCCGCCAAAACGATAACAAACTATGGGCTCTCTAATTGATAGGCCTCCCACCATGTCGAATTCAACCACAAACTGTCGCACTTGTTTGTTACGGTTTTGTACAGAAATTTGCAGGCGAAATTTTCGTTTGTACACAATTGCGGGCGCGCCAAAACGATAACAAAGTATAGGCTACCTAATTGGTAGCATCCCCTACGTCCCATTCAAAAGAAAATCATCTCAATTGTTTGCACATCGTTTGAGCAGTAATGCGCAGGCGAAATTTTTTTCTAAGCTATCAGATGCGTGGACAGAACGAAAAAAAAGGGGAGTTGTCTAAGTGCTAGCCCCACCAGTTGTGTTCGATTGAACCACAAATTGTCGCGATCGTTTATACATCGTTTGTGCAGAAATGTGCAGGTAAAATTTTCGTTTGTATTAAATAATATACGGATGTGAGTATTTTTAATATCTGCGATCAACATTAACCGGTTTGGATAACGGTTGATGAGTTTGAAAATGGTTCCTATTGCACTAGTTGAAAAAAAATTCTTTTTCTCTGGCACACGGAAGAAAATGCCTGATTCTAATAGAACTTTTCACGTAGAATTCGAATCTGCAATCAGTTTTTCTCCATCACCCTCAGTTTTCCCGTGACAGAGGTGTTTTCGGAAAATTTCCCCTCAAATTTCTGTTCTTTTTCTTTTTTTCTTTTTTTAAAACCATTTTCATACTTGTAGCTTGGGTACCTTAGGTATATAAACGCACAAATTATATTGTATGTTAGCCTGATTTATACTTAGTAAGCCCTCTAAGTTTCATAAGAATAGCATTATTCTATCTAGAGAAATAAACATATTTATATAAAAAATATGCTATGTGTACTGTTCATTTTACAATATTCATTAGTGCAGACAAAATCACATATAACTTCCACGAAAATTACAATATAAGCACGGTTTATATCTTATTGGATTTGAAATAAAACATATTTTCAATGATGTATACACCGTGTCACCATTTTATATCTACTTAATAAATAATACAAAAGAAGTGAGTGGTATCTTCTTAATAAATGGACACTTACTTACCTCAACTAATATGTTTTAGTTGTCGACTTTCTTCTGTGTTTGGTTTCTAGAACATCTCTTAAGTGTCCAACAGTAATCAGCTAGCATTTTTGAACTACACTGTCACTGGTACCTCTTCTCCATGGAGGAAATGTCCTGATGAAAATGTTCCCCATAATCATCACTAACAGCACCAAGCTTTTCAGGAAAGAAATGCAGGTGGGAGTCTAGAAAGTGAACTTTAAGGGACATGTTGCAACCCATTTCATTGAATGATTGCCGGAAATCACTCACAATTTCACGGTAATTTGGGGCTTTCTTGTTTCCTAAAAAAATCTCTGTTAAACATTTAAATGGACACCAAGCTGCTTTCTCAACCAGAGTTAAGAGATCCTCAAATTTTTGGTCACGAATCAAACATCTTATTTGGGGGTCTACAAAAATCCCTAGCGTCACTAACCCGAGGAATTTTTTCCTTGAGGTAACAAGATCCTGCATTACTTTTGTCCATTGTCCTAACAAAGTTTTTGAAGAGCCCCAACTTTATGTGAAGAGGAGGTAGAATTATCTAATCAGGGCTCACCAGTGAGGAATAAACAGCATTCTTCTGTCCAGGAGTTAATACATGCGTTGGCCATTCCTTCTTGATGTAATGTTCCGCTTTGTTCCTGCTGTCCCATTCGCAGAGGAAACAACAATATTTCGTATAACCAAGCTGCAAACCCATTAACAAAGAAATGACTTGTAAATCACAGCAAACGGTCCACTTGTATTTCTCATACTGAATTTTTTCTAACACTATTTCGATGTTTTCATAGGTTTCCTTCATATTAGTTGCATAAGCCAAAGGCACTGAAGGAAATTTGTTGCTATTGTGCAAAAGGACAGCCTTAAAACTAGTTTTCAAAGAGTCAATAAGCAATCTCCACTCTGTACTTATATGTGCATGTCCAAGTCTATCCATCACAGCACAGACATTATTACAATACACTAAATCATTTTCTTGAGAATAGTAGTTTTGAAACTCTGTATGAAGGTTTCGAAAAATACACACTTTAGTGTCACGATGGAGCAGATTCCAGCCTTAAGTTTAGAATCAAGAAGTTCTGTCTGTGTATTGGAGAGTTTTAAATCCCGTATGAGGTCATTTAGTTCACCCGGAGTTATCAGATGGGAATCCAATGTAGATGTGCTTCGTACATAAGTAGGATCATCATCTTCATTTGGAACTTCAATAGTTGCCTCAAGTACGTAATCCTCATTTACCGTAAGATGAGGAGGAGGTACCGGTACAGGTAATTCTGCACTGTGTGGAACTGGCCTAATTGCTGATGCAAATTAGGGTACTGTACTGTGTGGTTAGATTTACTGCTTATTTCTTTTATCTGTGTCATACAAAAGTAGCAGTCTGAAGAATGATCTTTTGGTTCCCTCCAGATCATCGGTACTGCGAAGTACATGTTTCGTCCACCATTTGCCCACCCAGTCAGACGTTTCACGCAAGTACAACAAATGTAGTGAGGAACCCAGTTCTTATCCTGGTCTCCTACACAGCAACCAAAATATAACTGATAACACTTCCTCACAAGTGGAGTAAAACATCGACGTTGTGATTTAAATATCAGCTCCCCACATACATAACAGAAATTGTCCGGTTTATTTACACACTTCCTCGACATCTTGTATCCTGTAAGGTATCACACACATACATACACACACACACACACACACACACACACACACACACACACACACACACACACACACACACAGGAATCTACACTCCATCAAATTCCCACAAAATCCCTCTAGACATTCCCTCATACAAAAATGGTGACATGGTGTACACATCATTGAAAACGTTTTATTGGAAGTCCAATGAGGTATAAACCGTGGTATATTGTAATTTTCGTGGAAATTATATGTGTTGAAGACCGACCCGACCCCACCCGTGACCCAAATTGACTGACCCGACCCGAGCTGACCCGATTGGCCCGACCCAAAGTGACCCGAGTGAACCAACCCGAGGTGACTTAACCCGACAACCGACCCGAGTGACTTGAACTTACAATCTAACCAGTTTGAGAGAGCTAGAACTTTACAAAACTGCCACCAGAAAAAAAATGCTGACGAATTCTTATGCATAAACCATTGTTTCGGCTTTTTTTACTTGTAGTATAATTATCCTCCTCCTCCTCCTCAGTGTTCTCCCATTAATAAACAGGCCAGTTTCCGTGAATTAGGTAAGAAGCTTCCATTTTTGCGATTTCCCGCTAATATCTGCCTCGCAACCCAACATAAAGTACCACCCTCCTTATTACAATCTATCAATTCCAACCTTCTTACACACTCTCGCTCTCCTGATATCACCCCCTTTACTACATCCCTCAGAATGCAATCCCTTAGCAAGATCAAAACTTGTGATCCGTCCATTTTTCGCTTCCTTATATCGTCTAATATTGCTCTCGTCTCTTGCATTTTTTCAGCATTTCCTTATTCGTTTTCCTCTCTACCCTGCTAACCTTCTTTATTTTACTCCACATCCAAATTTCCAAGGTTAAAATTTAGGCAATCAAGTTCAAAAGTCAAAATAAAATTTGACTGAGTTCTGAAGACAAGTTCTGAAGGCTAAAAGAATAAAAGTTCTGAAGACAACATTATTTTCTAGTAAGGAATGTATATACAACTTCTTTTAATATTTTTTGCTGTGTAACAAACAACAATTTCATCACGTTAACATTCCGATTTTTCTATTTAAAAACAGCGTTGCTGTCTGATAGAATCATAAGGAACTAATTGCACTGAAATATCATTCTGTAGGGAATTACCTTTTATTTTTTCTTGATTAATTTATCTAGAAGATATTTGCAACGTTATATAAAATTAGCAAGTATTTTATTGCGGAGAAAGTCAAATCACTACTCCAGCAATAATAATAATAATAATCTGAAGGTGACCAAGAAAGTTCTGTCTCTTTGTGGAGGTCTGTGTTCAATTGGCCCTCACACCGTGAGTTGAATGCGAATGGATATAAGGTGAAGGTCAGTTGTTGGACGAGACGAGACGAGACAGAATTTTCATGAAAGGGTACGAGATGAGACAGAGCTCTTTCAATAGAAACATATGCACTTTTCCAGACGAGACTACCTTCACGACACATTTTCGAAACGAGAATGCCCCAAACCAGGTCTCGTGAGCAACACTAGTGAGTATATCCAACATACTACTTGGTTGTGGCTGTTCAGATGCACCGTGAACGTGCGTAAGGACTGAGTGAACATGGGGCCTTCACAGAGCGTCATAAGGGCTTGTTTGCTGTACGAGTTCAAATTGCTGCTCCGCGGAGCGGAAGATATGACAGGCCTTTGGTGAGGGTGTCGTGACTACGCGGAGAGTGCAGTGGTATGACGGTTTAAGGACGGTGACGACACACTCGAAGACGCACCACGTGCCGGAAGACAAACAGATGTTCAAAATAAAGATCTTCGGGCAGCAATTGAGGCGAAGACAGACATGTGAGGAACTGGTACTACCTTTCAGTGTAAGTGTAGAAACCATTCTGCACCACCACCATCAACTTGGGAAGCACTGCAAGTTGGGTTGATAGGTCCTACATGATTTGACTTGGAGCCAGAAAGCAACGCGAGCAGACACCTGTGTTTCTTTGGTGTCTCGTCTGAGGAAGGAGCAATTTCTGAACAGGGTGTTGACATGTGATGGAAAGTGGGTCTTGTACGAAGCTCCACGGCGCCGTCATTGTTGGTTAGCATCCCATGAACCGGTTCAAAAACAGCCCAAGCCAGCACCACGCCAGAATAAGGTTCTCCTGTGCATTTTGTGGACTGCTCGAGGTATCGTCCATCGGGAACTGCTACCAGCTGGTCAGATCATCAATGCAACTGTGTACTGTCACTGTGTACTGTTTGGATCCAGCAGTTCTGAATCGCAAAGGGGTCCTCTTGTTACAAGGCAACGCTAAGCCCCACGTGGCTAAAATGACCCAGTACATCATTCTACGCCTTGGATGGAAAACACTATTGGATCCGCCATACTCCACGGACATTGTACCGTCCGATTACCACCTGTTTCATTCCTTGGACAATCACCTTAGAGAACGCCAATTCAAACAGCTAGTAGAGGTTCAATATGCACTTGATATCTTCTTCACTTCACGTCCCACCAAGTTCGACTGCGATGGAATCCATGGCCTTCCAGAACGTTTTCAGAAGGTCGTCGAGGCTGATGGAGACGATTTTTGATATTCCAGGTACGTCTTAGGTTACATACCAATGTTCGAAGGTGTTGGTGAAAAGGCGGCGGAACTTTCTTGGGCACTCTTAAAGTTATAATAATAATAATAATAATAATAATAATAATAATAATAATAATAATAATAATAATAATAATAATAATAATAATAATAATAATAATAATGTGTCCTGCCCAAAGGCAGATGTTTGATCCGAAGGTCCATGGGTATTGATTCCAGCTCGTACCAAGTAAGTTTTCTGGTGGACAAACCCCATGTGCATGTGTCCCACTTTCTTCATTCAACCACTTCAATTATTTCTCATCATCACTGTCTCTCTTAGCGTTGGTGCATAACGTGGGACGTTAACTAGATATTTCCTTTCAATTTCACTTAATGTGACATTTAACTTGACATAGAAACGCAGAAAGGAAAAACGTCAGTAGTAATATTAATTACAATTACAATACCAATTAGTTAATATAGGGTAAAATTAAAATTTTATTACTATTTCACCTTCAATTAGTCACATTTATCATTCATTCACCAACTTCGAATTGAATTCCACAACAAAGCTCTTTATAGTATTCCGTATAGAAAATAAGTGAAGAATGTGACGACCCGACCCGAGTGACCCGACACGAGCTAACCCGACTGAGCCGAACCGACAACCCGACCCGTAACCCGACCCGTTTGAGAGCACTATCAGAGGGGTACTATTTACAGTACAATTTATTTTGTATGGTTTAGCATACTTTAAGGCTACCATACTTTTTGAAAACAGAAAAAACGGGACATCTTACAAATTAGTAATAAATATTGCATTTTGTATTAATTTTATCTTTCGAATTTTACTACAGTATCGCACTAGTTATACAACTTAAAATAATGTATTAATATAGTCCATACTCAGTGGCGTATTTAGGGGGAGGGCTTTCGGGCTCAAGCCCCCCACCGAAATCTTACTTACTATAGTAAAGTATATGAAATATCTTGCAGAATTTTCATATTTTCAGGCAAAGCACCCCCGGAAGTTAGCAAAGCCCCTCCCGAAACAATATCGTAAATACGCCACTGTCCATACTTAATCAACAGTGCTAAAAATTATTATAGAAGCTAGAAGCTGTTATACAATATAAACGCAATCAGTGAACATACAATATTTAGGCAAAAATTATATTTTCAATATTATTACGCATACCACCTTTACATGCTCTACATGTCTATAAAGAAAAATATCCAGATTTATGAAGTTGTTTCAAAATTTCAATAGGCTAATTTATTGTTGTTAACCTAAAATGCGAACTAAAAGAAAGCAATTTGCATAATTGTTTTTCTGAAGCAGAAAAAAAATGTGTTTTCGGGGCTGGTCTGCAACGTCACAAGAATTTGTTGCCACCTCGGGGTATACATTCTTACTTTTAGTGATAAGAGTGCTACTTAGGAGGATTTAAACATTGCATGTTATATCCGGGGAAGCAGCGATTGCAATAATAATAAAGATTAGAATGAAATTGTTCCTATAGTATTGTCGGAATTGAAAGCAAAAGAAATAAGTCGATTTTATTATCTTTTCAGAAATTTTGATATGTAATTAATAATAATAATAAAGAAAAAAACAGGACAAGAAGGAAAATTTCTGCACACCGGGACAAATTTTAAGAAACCGGGGCGTATGGTAGCCTTACATACTTATTTGCATGCGGAGTGTCAGTACGGAGCCACTACGTAGCAGAGTTGAAACAAAACCTCGTAAATAGGTTGCCAACTCAGGAAAACAAAATTACCGGCACACCCTCAAAATTCTCTGTACAAATGAGAAACTGAAGACTGTGTTGATCGTTATTGTATTTACCAGCAATTGCCACTTGTTTAAAATTATCGAAACAGATGAATAATACTGGATATTAATCTTTATGTAACAATAGTTGATTCATAAAATGAAATTTATTCTATAAACTTCACTTCAAACAAAGGAAATTGCTTTAAAAAGTCATTTTCTACTCTCAATAAATGAATAAAATTCTTTTACAATAAAATAAAAGTGTTATCAAATTTGTTATGTTAAATAAATAAAAAAAAAACTGCCATACGTTAAAAAAAATATCGATAATGTATAATACAACGGAAATTTGTGTTTGTAAAGGCACTGTTGAAAAATTTCGATGTTCAATGTTATATTCTGGATTGCAGATTCCAAAATACCGGTCAGAAGGGGTCTAATAAGAAGTTTGTACCGGTCACCGGCCTTAATCAAAATTACAGCAAATACCGGCCAGTTAGCAACTCTACTCGTAAATCAGAATGCTGAATGCACCAAAATACTTCACCATGCATTCTATAGTTTCTGCAAAATGAGTTTAATGAAGATGATCATATAAAACAAAATACTGTGTTATAATTTTCCCTTTAACAGTCTACTTTGTGGATTTGTTATATCTTCCACTTATCAATTTCCTGTACGAGATGAGAATAACGATTTCTGCGCAAGATAGAAAGAAAAAAATACATTTTTCTCATAAGGATTCAGTTCACGTAAGAAATAATGAATAAGTTTAATAATAAGAGCCGAGGAGTGAAAAACTAACTCAGCAATAATGATTGTAAGTATAAATATAAATATAAAAAAACAAAAACAAAACAAAAAAAAACATTTAATTCCATCATCGTTAGGATAAGATCAATATAGTGAATCACACAATAGTGTGAACAAACCAAACCACACAATAGTGTGAACAAAGTCCTGTTAGAAAAATACTCCATAAATGTGACACATTTTTTTAATGCTTCTACCATTTATACAAACCCTCACATTGTTTTCGTTCTGGCGGCGCCCCTAATAGAGTACAAACGAAAATTTCGCCTGCACATTTCTGTGGAAATGATGTACAAGCGATTGATATAATTTGTGATTGAATTGGATATGGTGGGGGCTACCATTTAGACAGCCCCACTTTGTTTTCGTTCTGGCGGCGCCATTAATTGTGTACAAACGAAAATTACGCATGCATATTTCTGTACAAACGATGTACAAACGATTACGAAAATTTGTGATTCAATTGGACATGTTGGTGGGAAGCTACCACTTAGAGAGCCCCCAGTTTGTTTTCGTTCTGGCGGCGCCCCTAATTGTGTACAAACGAAAATTTTGCCTGAATATTTCTGTAAAAACGACGTACAAACGATTGCGACAATTTGTGATTGAATTGGACATGGTCGGGGGCTACCACTTAGACAGCCCCACTTAGTTTTCGTACTGGCGGCGCCCCTAATTGTGTACAAACAAACATTTCGCCTGCTCGTTTCTGTACAAACGAAGTACAAACGATTCCGACAATTTGTGATTCAATTGGACATGGTGGGGAGGTATTACTTAGAAAGCACCCCACTTAGTTTTCGTTCTGGCGGCGCCCCTAATTGTGAACAAACAAACATTTCGCCTGCCCCTTTCTGTACAAACGAAGTACAAACGATTGCGATAATTTGCGATTGAATTGGACATGGTGGACATGGTGGGGGGGGGGGCTACCACTTAGACAGCCCCCTTTTTTCTGTTTTGTCGGCGCCCCTAATTGTGTACAAACGAAACTTTTGCCTGCACATTTCTGTACACACGAAGTACAAACGATTGCGATAATTTGTGATAGAATAGAACATGTTGGTGGGGGGCTACCAGTTAGACAGTCCCCCACTTTGTTTTCGTTCTAGCGGCGCCCCTAATTGTGTACGAACATACATTTTGCCTGCACATTTCTGTACAAACGAAGTACAAACGATTGTGACAATTTGTGATTCAATTGGACATGATGGGGGGGGCTACCACTTAGACAGCCCCCACTTTGTTTTCGTTCTGGCGGCGCCCCTAAGTTTGTTCAAATAAACATTTCGCCTGCACATTTCTGTACAAACGATGCACAAACGAATGCGACAACTTGTGATTGAATTGGACATGGTGGGGGGGCTACCACTTAGACAGCCCCCATTTTTTTCTGTTCTGGCGGCGCCCTTAATTATGTACAAACGAAAATTTCGCGTGCACATTTCTGTACAAACGAAGTACAAACGATTGCGACAATTTGTGATTGAATAGGACATGGTCGGGGGCTACCACTTAGACAGCCCCCAATTTTTTTCATTCTGGCGGCGCCCCTAATTGTGTACGAACATACATTTTGCCTGCACATTTCTGTACAAACGAAGTACAAACGATTGTGACAATTTGTGATTCAATTGGACATGATGGGGGGGGGGCTACCACTTAGACAGCCCCCACTTTGTTTTCGTTCTGGCGGCGCCCCTAAGTTTGTTCAAACAAACATTTCGCCTGCACATTTCTGTACAAACGATGCACAAACGAATGCGACAACTTGTGATTGAATTGGACATGGTGGGGGCTACCACTTAGACAGCCCCCATTTTTTTCTGTTCTGGCGGCGCCCTTAATTATGTACAAACGAAAATTTCGCGTGCACATTTCTGTGCAAACGATTGCGACAATTTGTGATTGAATAGGACATGGTCGGGGGCTACCACTTAGACAGCCCCCAATTTTTTTCATTCTGGCGGCGCCCCTAATTGCGTGCGAACATACATTTCGCCTGCACATTTCTGTACAAATGAAGTACAAACAATTGCGACAATTTGTGATTCAATTGGACATGGTGGGGGGGGGGCTACCACTTAGACAGCCCCCATTTTTTTCTGTTCTGGCGGCGCCCCTAATTGTGTACAAACAAAAATTTCGCCTGCACGTTTCTGTACAAACGAAGTACAAACGATTGCTATAATTTGTGATTGAATAGGACATGTTGGTGGGGGGCTACCAGCTAGAGAGCTCCCAATTTGTTTTCGTTCTGGCGTCGCCTCTAATAGTGTACAAACGAAAATTTGGCCTGCACATTTCTGTACAAACGATTGCGATACTTTGTGATTCAATTGGACATCGTGGGGGGAGCTACCACTCAGACAGCTCCCCACTTTGTTTTCGTTCTGGCGACGCCCCTAAGTTTGTTCAAACAAACATTTCGCCTGCACATTTCTGTACAAACGATGCACAAACGAATGCGACAACTTGTGATTGAATTGGTTTTGGGGGGGGGGGCTACAACTTAGACAGCCCACATTTTTTCTGTTCTGGCGGCGCCCTTAATTATGTACAAACGAAAATTTCGGGTGCACATTTCTGTACAAACGAAGTACAAACGATTGCGATAATTAGTGATTGAATAGAAC
>NW_027657273.1:0-34322 GCF_964235325.1 Thermobia domestica | reverse complement strand
GGGCATTCGTTAATATATGCACTTTCTTCACATTTTGAAAACCAAGTTAAACTTTCTGTACTATAAAGCTGAATTTTGCATCACCCTGTATATTTTTTACAAATCTCAACCAAATATGCTAACTAAATGTTCTACACATCATCATGGGAAACTAATGCACAAATTACTACAAACTGCACTAAAAAATGAACGTAGTACCTGTTGCTTTAGAAGAAATAGTTAACCTTCTCACGGCTAATGAGACCACGTGACACTCGATGTAACTGGAAAATGTATGGCTTCAACCACTAATTTCTTCAATTTTTTAAAAACTCTCCTATTTGGTATATATATGTTGTTAGGCAACTATTCAACAATATAGCATATGTCATTCTACATATATATTATATTGTTAATCATTGTTACTATATACTACATACTATTCGCCATATCTCCCAAAGTTATTTACATATTTTGACGAAATAAAGCTCAAATTGAAGAGCAAACCTATCCATTTTGTACGGTTGCGATACAGGTCCTTTGCCCTTGGAGAGACGTTAAAATTCCTGTTAAAACGTTTGTTTCTCTTTTTTAGTTTTTTACAAAATAAAACAGATTCGATTCCATTATATGTGGCTTTGACACACCATACTGTGGTTAACGAATGATAAAAGAGGAATATGTTACTGTGCCATTCAGAAGTACATACAGGGCATTCGTTAATATATGCACTTTCTTCACATTTTGAAAACCAACTTATACTTTCTGTACTACAAAGCTGAATTTGGCATCACCCTGTATATTTTTTCCAAATCTCAACCAAATATTCTAACTAAATGTTCTACACATCATCATGGGAAACTAATGCACAAATTACTACAAACTGCACTAAAAAATGAACGTAGTACCTGTTGCTTTAGAAGAAATAGTTAACCCTCTCACGGCTGATGAGACCACGTGACACTCGTTGTAACTGGAAAATGTATGGCTTCAACCACTAATTTCTTCAATTTTTTTAAAAACTCTCCTATTTGGTATATATATGTTGTTAGGCAACTATTCAACAATATAGCATATGTCATTCTACATATATATTATATTGTTAATCATTGTTACTATATACTATATACTATTCGCCATATCTCCCAAACTTATTTACATATTTTGAAAAAATAAAGCAAAAATTGAAGAGGAAACCCCTCCATTTTGTCCTGTTGCGATAAAAGTCCTTTGCCCTTGAAGAAACATTAAAATTCCTCTTATAACGTTTGTTTCTCTTTTTGAGTTTTTCCAAAATAAAACAGATTCGATTCCATTATATGTGGCTTTGACAAACCATACTATGGTTAACGAATGATAAAAGAGGAATATGTTACTGTGCCATTCAGAAGTACATACAGGGCATTCGTTAATATATGCACTTTCTTCACATTTTGAAAACCAAGTTAAACTTTCTGTACTATAAAGCTGAATTTTGCATCACCCTGTATATTTTTTACAAAACTCAACCAAATATGCTAACTAAATGTTCTACACATCATCATGGGAAACTAATGCACAAATTACTACAAACTGCACTAAAAAATGAACGTAGTACCTGTTGCTTTAGAAGAAATAGTTAACCCTCTCACGGCTGATGAGACCACGTGACACTCGTTGTAACTGGAAAATGTATGGCTTCAACCACTAATTTCTTCAATTTTTTTTAAAAACTCTCCTATTTGGTATATATATATGTTGTAAGGCAACTGTTCAACAATATAGCATATGTCATTCTACATATATATTATATTGTTAATCATTGTTACTATATACTATATACTATTCGCCATATCTCCCAAACTTATTTACATATTTTGACAAAATAAAGCTCAAATTGAAGAGGAAACCCCTCCATTTTGTCCTGTTGCGATAAAAGTCCTTTGCCCTTGAAGAAACATTAAAATTCCTCTTATAACCTTTGTTTCTCTTTTTTAGTTTTTTCAAAATAAAACAGATTCGATTCCATTATATGTGGCTTTGACAAACCATACTATGGTTAACGAATGATAAAAGAGGAATATGTTACTGTGCCATTCAGAAGTACATACAGGGCATTCGTTAATATATGCACTTTCTTCACATTTTGAAAACCAAGTTAAACTTTCTGTACTATAAAGCTGAATTTTGCATCACCCTGTATATTTTTTACAAATCTCAACCAAATATGCTAACTAAATGTTCTACACATCATCATGGGAAACTAATGCACAAATTACTACAAACTGCACTAAAAAATGAACGTAGTACCTGTTGCTTTAGAAGAAATAGTTAACCTTCTCACGGCTAATGAGACCACGTGACACTCGATGTAACTGGAAAATGTATGGCTTCAACCACTAATTTCTTCAATTTTTTTAAAAATTCTAATATTTGGTATATATATTTTGTTAGGCAACTATTCAACAATATAGCATATGTCATTCTACATATATATTATATTGTTAATCATTGTTACTATATACTACATACTATTCGCCATATCTCCCAAAGTTATTTACATATTTTGACGAAATAAAGCTAAAATTGAAGAGGAAACCCCTCCATTTTGTACTGTTGCAATAAGGGTCCTTTGCCCTTGAAGAAACGTTAAAATTCCTTTTATAACGTTTGTTTCTCTTTTTTAGTTTTTTCAAAATAAAACAGATTCGATTCGATTATATGTGGCTTTGACACACCATACTGTGGTTAACGAATGATAAAAGAGGAATATGTTACTGTGCCATTCAGTAGTACATACAGGGCATTCGTTAATATATGCACTTTCTTCACATTTTGAAAACCAATTTATACTTTCTGTACTACAAAGCTGAATTTTGCATCACCCTGTATATTTTTTCCAAATCTCAACCAAATATACTAACTAAATGTTCTACACATCATCATGGGAAACTAATGCACAAATTACTACAAACTGCACTAAAAAATGAACGTAGTACCTGTTGCTTTAGAAGAAATAGTTAACCCTCTCACGGCTGATGAGACCACGTGACACTCGTTGTAACTGGAAAATGTATGGCTTCAACCACTAATTTCTTCAATTTTTTTTAAAAACTCTCCTATTTGGTATATATATATGTTGTAAGGCAACTATTCAACAATATAGCATATGTCATTCTACATATATATTATATTGTTAATCATTGTTACTATATACTATATACTATTCGCCATATCTCCCAAACTTATTTACATATTTTGAAAAAATAAAGCTAAAATTGAAGAGGAAACTCCTCCATTTTGTCCTGTTGCGATAAAAGTCCTTTGCCCTTGAAGAAACATTAAAATTCCTCTTATAACGTTTGTTTCTCTTTTTTAGTTTTTCGAAAATAAAACAGATTCGATTCCATTATATGTGGCTTTGGCACACCATACTGTGGTTAACGAATGATAAAAGAGGAATATGTTACTGTACCATTCAGAAGTACATACAGGGCATTCGTTAATATATGCACTTTCTTCACATTTTGAAAACCAATTTATACTTTCTGTACTACAAAGCTGAATTTTGCATCACCCTGTATATTTTTTCCAAATCTCAACTAAATATGCTAACTAAATGTTCTACACATCGTCACGGGAAAATAAATGCACAAATTACTACAAACTGCACTAAAAAATGAACGTTGTACCTGTTGCTTTAGAAGAAATAGTTAACCCTCTCACGGCTGATGAGACCACGTGACACTCGTTGTAACTCGAAAATGTATGGCTTCAACCACTAATTTCTTCAATTTTTTTTAAAAACTCTCCTATTTGGTATATATATGTTGTTAGGCAACTATTCAACAATATAGCATATGTCATTCTACATATATATTATATTATTATCCATTATTACTATATACTACATACTATTCGCCATATCTCCCAAAGTTATTTACATATTTTGACGAAATAAAGCTCAAATTGAAGAGCAAACCTATCCATTTTGTACGGTTGTGATACAGGTCCTTTGCTATTGAAGAAACGTTAAAATTCCTGTTAAAACGTTTGTTTCTCTTTTTTAGTTTTTTACAAAATAAAACAGATTCGATTCCATTATATGTGGCTTTGACACACCATACTGTGGTTAACGAATGATAAAGAGGAATATGTTATTGTACCATTCAGAAGTACATACAGGACATTCGTTAATATATGCACTTTCTTCACATTTTGAAAACCAATTTATACTTTCTGAACTACAAAGCTGAATTTGGCATCACCCTGTATATTTTTTCCAAATCTCAACTAAATATGCTAACTAAATGTTCTACACATCATCATTGGAAAATAAATGCACAAATTACTACAAACTGCACTAAAAAATGAACTTTGTACCTGTTGCTTTGAAAGAAATAGTTAACCCTCTCACGGCTGATGAGACCACGTGACACTCGTTGTAACTGGAAAATGTATGGCTTCAACCACTAATTTCTTCAATTTTTTTTTAAAAACTCTCCTATTTGGTATATATATGTTGTTAGGCAACTATTCAACAATATAGCATATGTCATTCTACATATATATTATATTGTTAATCATTGTTACTATATACTACATACTATTCGCCATATCTCCCAAAGTTATTTACATATTTTGACGAAATAAAGCTAAAATTGAAGAGGAAACCCCTCCATTTTGTCCTGTTGCAATAAGGGTCCTTTGCCCTTGAAGAAACGTTAAAATTCCTTTTATAACGTTTGTTTCTCTTTTTGAGTTTTTCCAAAATAAAACAGATTCGATTCCATTATATGTGGCTTTGACAAACCATACTATGGTTAACGAATGATAAAAGAGGAATATGTTACTGTGCCATTCAGAAGTACATACAGGGCATTCGTTAATATATGCACTTTCTTCACATTTTGAAAACCAAGTTAAACTTTCTGTACTATAAAGCTGAATTTTGCATCACCCTGTATATTTTTTACAAAACTCAACCAAATATGCTAACTAAATGTTCTACACATCATCATGGGAAACTAATGCACAAATTACTACAAACTGCACTAAAAAATGAACGTAGTACCTGTTGCTTTAGAAGAAATAGTTAACCCTCTCACGGCTGATGAGACCACGTGACACTCGTTGTAACTGGAAAATGTATGGCTTCAACCACTAATTTCTTCAATTTTTTTTAAAAACTCTCCTATTTGGTATATATATATGTTGTAAGGCAACTGTTCAACAATATAGCATATGTCATTCTACATATATATTATATTGTTAATCATTGTTACTATATACTATATACTATTCGCCATATCTCCCAAACTTATTTACATATTTTGACAAAATAAAGCTCAAATTGAAGAGGAAACCCCTCCATTTTGTCCTGTTGCGATAAAAGTCCTTTGCCCTTGAAGAAACATTAAAATTCCTCTTATAACGTTTGTTTCTCTTTTTTAGTTTTTTCAAAATAAAACAGATTCGATTCCATTATATGTGGCTTTGACAAACCATACTATGGTTAACGAATGATAAAAGAGGAATATGTTACTGTGCCATTCAGAAGTACATACAGGGCATTCGTTAATATATGCACTTTCTTCACATTTTGAAAACCAAGTTAAACTTTCTGTACTATAAAGCTGAATTTTGCATCACCCTGTATATTTTTTACAAATCTCAACCAAATATGCTAACTAAATGTTCTACACATCATCATGGGAAACTAATGCACAAATTACTACAAACTGCACTAAAAAATGAACGTAGTACCTGTTGCTTTAGAAGAAATAGTTAACCTTCTCACGGCTAATGAGACCACGTGACACTCGATGTAACTGGAAAATGTATGGCTTCAACCACTAATTTCTTCAATTTTTTTAAAAACTCTCCTATTTGGTATATATATGTTGTTAGGCAACTATTCAACAATATAGCATATGTCATTCTACATATATATTATATTGTTAATCATTGTTACTATATACTACATACTATTCGCCATATCTCCCAAAGTTATTTACATATTTTGACGAAATAAAGCTAAAATTGAAGAGGAAACCCCTCCATTTTGTACTGTTGCAATAAGGGTCCTTTGCCCTTGAAGAAACGTTAAAATTCCTTTTATAACGTTTGTTTCTCTTTTCTAGTTTTTTCAAAATAAAACAGATTCGATTCGATTATATGTGGCTTTGACACACCATACTGTGGTTAACGAATGATAAAAGAGGAATATGTTACTGTGCCATTCAGTAGTACATACAGGGCATTCGTTAATATATGCACTTTCTTCACATTTTGAAAACCAATTTATACTTTCTGTACTACAAAGCTGAATTTTGCATCACCCTGTATATTTTTTCCAAATCTCAACCAAATATACTAACTAAATGTTCTACACATCATCATGGGAAACTAATGCACAAATTACTACAAACTGCACTAAAAAATGAACGTAGTACCTGTTGCTTTAGAAGAAATAGTTAACCCTCTCACGGCTGATGAGACCACGTGACACTCGTTGTAACTGGAAAATGTATGGCTTCAACCACTAATTTCTTCAATTTTTTTTAAAAACTCTCCTATTTGGTATATATATATGTTGTAAGGCAACTATTCAACAATATAGCATATGTCATTCTACATATATATTATATTGTTAATCATTGTTACTATATACTATATACTATTCGCCATATCTCCCAAACTTATTTACATATTTTGAAAAAATAAAGCTAAAATTGAAGAGGAAACTCCTCCATTTTGTCCTGTTGCGATAAAAGTCCTTTGCCCTTGAAGAAACATTAAAATTCCTCTTATAACGTTTGTTTCTCTTTTTTAGTTTTTCGAAAATAAAACAGATTCGATTCCATTATATGTGGCTTTGGCACACCATACTGTGGTTAACGAATGATAAAAGAGGAATATGTTACTGTACCATTCAGAAGTACATACAGGGCATTCGTTAATATATGCACTTTCTTCACATTTTGAAAACCAATTTATACTTTCTGTACTACAAAGCTGAATTTTGCATCACCCTGTATATTTTTTCCAAATCTCAACTAAATATGCTAACTAAATGTTCTACACATCATCACGGGAAAATAAATGCACAAATTACTACAAACTGCACTAAAAAATGAACGTTGTACCTGTTGCTTTAGAAGAAATAGTTAACCCTCTCACGGCTGATGAGACCACGTGACACTCGTTGTAACTCGAAAATGTATGGCTTCAACCACTAATTTCTTCAATTTTTTTTAAAAACTCTCCTATTTGGTATATATATGTTGTTAGGCAACTATTCAACAATATAGCATATGTCATTCTACATATATATTATATTATTATCCATTATTACTATATACTACATACTATTCGCCATATCTCCCAAAGTTATTTACATATTTTGACGAAATAAAGCTCAAATTGAAGAGCAAACCTATCCATTTTGTACGGTTGTGATACAGGTCCTTTGCTATTGAAGAAACGTTAAAATTCCTGTTAAAACGTTTGTTTCTCTTTTTTAGTTTTTTACAAAATAAAACAGATTCGATTCCATTATATGTGGCTTTGACACACCATACTGTGGTTAACGAATGATAAAGAGGAATATGTTATTGTACCATTCAGAAGTACATACAGGACATTCGTTAATATATGCACTTTCTTCACATTTTGAAAACCAATTTATACTTTCTGAACTACAAAGCTGAATTTGGCATCACCCTGTATATTTTTTCCAAATCTCAACAAAATATGCTAACTAAATGTTCTACACATCATCATTGGAAAATAAATGCACAAATTACTACAAACTGCACTAAAAAATGAACTTTGTACCTGTTGCTTTAAAAGAAATAGTTAACCCTCTCACGGCTGATGAGACCACGTGACACTCGTTGTAACTGGAAAATGTATGGCTTCAACCACTAATTTCTTCAATTTTTTTTTAAAAACTCTCCTATTTGGTATATATATGTTGTTAGGCAACTATTCAACAATATAGCATATGTCATTCTACATATATATTATATTGTTAATCATTGTTACTATATACTACATACTATTCGCCATATCTCCCAAAGTTATTTACATATTTTGACAAAATAAAGCTAAAATTGAAGAGGAAACCCCTCCATTTTGTCCTGTTGCAATAAGGGTCCTTTGCGCTTGAAGAAACGTTAAAATTCCTTTTATAACGTTTGTTTCTCTTTTTTAGTTTTTTCAAAATAAAACAGATTCGATTCCATTATATGTGGCTTTGACACACCATACTGTGGTTAACGAATGATAAAAGAGGAATATGTTACTGTGCCATTCAGTAGTACATACAGGGCATTCGTTAATATATGCACTTTCTTCACATTTTGAAAACCAATTTATACTTTCTGTACTACAAAGCTGAATTTGGCATCACCCTGTATATTTTTTCCAAATCTCAACCAAATATTCTAACTAAATGTTCTACACATTATCATGGGAAACTAATGCACAAATTACTACAAACTGCACTAAAAAATGAACGTAGTACCTGTTGCTTTAGAAGAAATAGTTAACCCTCTCACGGCTGATGAGACCACGTGACACTCGTTGTAACTGGAAAATGTATGGCTTCAACCACTAATTTCTTCAATTTTTTTAAAAAAACTCTCCTATTTGGTATATATATGTTGTAAGGCAACTATTCAACAATATAGCATATGTCATTCTACATATATATTATATTGTTAATCATTGTTACTATATACTATATACTATTCGCCATATCTCCCAAACTTATTTACATATTCTGAAAAAATAAAGCTAAAATTGAAGAGGAAACCCCTCCATTTTGTCCTGTTGCGATAAAAGTCCTTTGCCCTTGAAGAAACATTAAAATTCCTCTTATAACGTTTGTTTCTCTTTTTGAGTTTTTCCAAAATAAAACAGATTCGATTCCATTATATGTGGCTTTGACAAACCAAACTATGGTTAACGAATGATAAAAGAGGAATATGTTACTGTGCCATTCAGAAGTACATACAGGGCATTCGTTAATATATGCACTTTCTTCACATTTTGAAAACCAAGTTAAACTTTCTGTACTATAAAGCTGAATTTTGCATCACCCTGTATATTTTTTACAAAACTCAACCAAATATGCTAACTAAATGTTCTACACATCATCATGGGAAACTAATGCACAAATTACTACAAACTGCACTAAAAAATGAACGTAGTACCTGTTGCTTTAGAAGAAATAGTTAACCCTCTCACGGCTGATGAGACCACGTGACACTCGTTGTAACTGGAAAATGTATGGCTTCAACCACTAATTTCTTCAATTTTTTTTAAAAACTCTCCTATTTGGTATATATATATGTTGTAAGGCAACTATTCAACAATATAGCATATGTCATTCTACATATATATTATATTGTTAATCATTGTTACTATATACTATATACTATTCGCCATATCTCCCAAACTTATTTACATATTTTGACAAAATAAAGCTAAAATTGAAGAGGAAACCCCTCCATTTTGTCCTGTTGCGATAAAAGTCCTTTGCCCTTGAAGAAACATTAAAATTCCTCTTATAACGTTTGTTTCTCTTTTTTAGTTTTTTCAAAATAAAAAAGATTCGATTCCATTATATGTGGCTTTGACAAACCATACTATGGTTAACGAATGATAAAAGAGGAATATGTTACTGTGCCATTCAGAAGTACATACAGGGCATTCGTTAATATATGCACTTTCTTCACATTTTGAAAACCAAGTTAAACTTTCTGTACTATAAAGCTGAATTTTGCATCACCCTGTATATTTTTTACAAATCTCAACCAAATATGCTAACTAAATGTTCTACACATCATCATGGGAAACTAATGCACAAATTACTACAAACTGCACTAAAAAATGAACGTAGTACCTGTTGCTTTAGAAGAAATAGTTAACCTTCTCACGGCTAATGAGACCACGTGACACTCGATGTAACTGGAAAATGTATGGCTTCAACCACTAATTTCTTCAATTTTTTTAAAAACTCTCCTATTTGGTATATATATGTTGTTAGGCAACTATTCAACAATATAGCATATGTCATTCTACATATATATTATATTGTTAATCATTGTTACTATATACTACATACTATTCGCCATATCTCCCAAAGTTATTTACATATTTTGACGAAATAAAGCTAAAATTGAAGAGGAAACCCCTCCATTTTGTACTGTTGCAATAAGGGTCCTTTGCCCTTGAAGAAACGTTAAAATTCCTTTTATAACGTTTGTTTCTCTTTTTTAGTTTTTTCAAAATAAAACAGATTCGATTCCATTATATGTGGCTTTGACACACCATACTGTGGTTAACGAATGATAAAAGAGGAATATGTTACTGTGCCATTCAGTAGTACATACAGGGCATTCGTTAATATATGCACTTTCTTCACATTTTGAAAACCAATTTATACTTTCTGTACTACAAAGCTGAATTTTGCATCACCCTGTATATTTTTTCCAAATCTCAACCAAATATACTAACTAAATGTTCTACACATCATCATGGGAAACTAATGCACAAATTACTACAAACTGCACTAAAAAATGAACGTAGTACCTGTTGCTTTAGAAGAAATAGTTAACCCTCTCACGGCTGATGAGACCACGTGACACTCGTTGTAACTGGAAAATGTATGGCTTCAACCACTAATTTCTTCAATTTTTTTTAAAAACTCTCCTATTTGGTATATATATATGTTGTAAGGCAACTATTCAACAATATAGCATATGTCATTCTACATATATATTATATTGTTAATCATTGTTACTATATACTATATACTATTCGCCATATCTCCCAAACTTATTTACATATTTTGAAAAAATAAAGCTAAAATTGAAGAGGAAACTCCTCCATTTTGTCCTGTTGCGATAAAAGTCCTTTGCCCTTGAAGAAACATTAAAATTCCTCTTATAAAGTTTGTTTCTCTTTTTTAGTTTTTCGAAAATAAAACAGATTCGATTCCATTATACGTGGCTTTGGCACACCATACTGTGGTTAACGAATGATAAAAGAGGAATATGTTACTGTACCATTCAGAAGTACATACAGGGCATTCGTTAATATATGCACTTTCTTCACATTTTGAAAACCAATTTATACTTTCTGTACTACAAAGCTGAATTTTGCATCACCCTGTATATTTTTTCCAAATCTCAACTAAATATGCTAACTAAATGTTCTACACATCATCACGGGAAAATAAATGCACAAATTACTACAAACTGCACTAAAAAATGAACGTTGTACCTGTTGCTTTAGAAGAAATAGTTAACCCTCTCACGGCTGATGAGACCACGTGACACTCGTTGTAACTCGAAAATGTATGGCTTCAACCACTAATTTCTTCAATTTTTTTTAAAAACTCTCCTATTTGGTATATATATGTTGTTAGGCAACTATTCAACAATATAGCATATGTCATTCTACATATATATTATATTATTATCCATTATTACTATATACTACATACTATTCGCCATATCTCCCAAAGTTATTTACATATTTTGACGAAATAAAGCTCAAATTGAAGAGCAAACCTATCCATTTTGTACGGTTGCGATACAGGTCCTTTGCCCTTGAAGAAACGTTAAAATTCCTGTTAAAACGTTTGTTTCTCTTTTTGAGTTTTTACAAAATAAAACAGATTCGATTCCATTATATGTGGCTTTGACACACCATACTGTGGTTAACGAATGATAAAGAGGAATATGTTATTGTACCATTCAGAAGTACATACAGGACATTCGTTAATATATGCACTTTCTTCACATTTTGAAAACCAATTTATACTTTCTCTACTACAAAGCTGAATTTTGCATCACCCTGTATATTTTTTCCAAATCTCAACTAAATATGCTAACTAAATGTTCTACACATCATCATTGGAAAATAAATGCACAAATTACTACAAACTGCACTAAAAAATGAACTTTGTACCTGTTGCTTTAGAAGAAATAGTTAACCCTCTCACGGCTGATGAGACCACGTGACACTCGTTGTAACTCGAAAATGTATGGCTTCAACCACTAATTTCTTCAATTTTTTTTAAAAACTCTCGTATTTGGTATATATATGTTGTTAGGCAACTATTCAACAATATAGCATATGTCATTCTACATATATATTATATTATTATCCATTATTACTATATACTACATACTATTCGCCATATCTCCCAAAGTTATTTACATATTTTGACGAAATAAAGCTAAAATTGAAGAGGAAACCCCTCCATTTTGTCCTGTTGCGATAAAAGTCCTTTGCCCTTGAGGAAACATTAAAATTCCTCTTATAACGTTTGCTTCTCTTTTTTAGTTTTTTCAAAATAAAACAGATTCGATTCCATTATATGTGGCTTTGACAAACCATACTATGGTTAACGAATGATAAAAGAGGAATATGTTACTGTGCCATTCAGAAGTACATACAGGGCATTCGTTAATATATGCACTTTCTTCACATTTTGAAAACCAAGTTAAACTTTCTGTACTATAAAGCTGAATTTTGCATCACCCTGTATATTTTTTACAAATCTCAACCAAATATGCTAACTAAATGTTCTACACATCATCATGGGAAACTAATGCACAAATTACTACAAACTGCACTAAAAAATGAACGTAGTACCTGTTGCTTTAGAAGAAATAGTTAACCTTCTCACGGCTAATGAGACCACGTGACACTCGATGTAACTGGAAAATGTATGGCTTCAACCACTAATTTCTTCAATTTTTTTAAAAACTCTCCTATTTGGTATATATATGTTGTTAGGCAACTATTCAACAATATAGCATATGTCATTCTACATATATATTATATTGTTAATCATTGTTACTATATACTACATACTATTCGCCATATCTCCCAAAGTTATTTACATATTTTGACGAAATGAAGCTAAAATTGAAGAGGAAACCCCTCCATTTTGTCCTGTTGCAATAAGGGTCCTTTGCCCTTGAAGAAACGTTAAAATTCCTTTTATAACCTTTGTTTCTCTTTTTTAGTTTTTTCAAAATAAAACAGATTCGATTCCATTATATGTGGCTTTGACACACCATACTGTGGTTAACGAATGATAAAAGAGGAATATGTTACTGTGCCATTCAGAAGTACATACAGGGCATTCGTTAATATATGCACTTTCTTCACATTTTGAAAACCAATTAATACTTTCTGTACTACAAAGCCGAATTTTGCATCACCCTGTATATTTTTTACAAATCTCAACCAAATATGCTCACTAAATGTTCTACACATCATCATGGGAAAATAAATGCACAAATTACTACAAATTGCACTAAAAAATGAACGTAGTACCTGTTGCTTTAGAAGAAATAGTTAACCCTCTCACGGCTGATGAGACCACGTGACACTCGTTGTAACTGGAAAATGTATGGCTTCAACCACTAATTTCTTCAATTTTTTTTAAAAACTCTCCTATTTGGTATATATATGTTGTTAGGCAACTATTCAACAATATAGCATATGTCATTCTACATATATATTATATTATTATCCATTATTACTATATACTACATACTATTCGCCATATCTCCCAAAGTTATTTACATATTTTGACGAAATAAAGCTCAAATTGAAGAGCAAACCTATCCATTTTGTACGGTTGCGATACAGGTCCTTTGCCCTTGGAGAGACGTTAAAATTCCTGTTAAAACGTTTGTTTCTCTTTTTTAGTTTTTTACAAAATAAAACAGATTCGATTCCATTATATGTGGCTTTGACACACCATACTGTGGTTAACGAATGATAAAAGAGGAATATGTTATTGTACCATTCAGGAGTACATACAGGATATTCGTTAATATATGCACTTTCTTCACATTTTGATAACCAATTTATACTTTCTGTACTACAAAGCTGAATTTGGCATCACCCTGTATATTTTTTTTAAATCTCAACCAAATATGCTAACTAAATGTTCTACACATCATCATGGGAAACTAATGCACAAATTACTACAAACTGCACTAAAAAATGAACGTAGTACCTGTTGCTTTAGAAGAAATAGTTAACCCTCTCACGGTTGATGAGACCACGTGACACTCGTTGTAACTGGAAAATGTATGGCTTCAACCACTAATTTCTTCATTTTTTTTAAAAACTCTCCTATTTGGTATATATATATGTTGTAAGGCAACTATTCAACAATATAGCATATGTCATTCTACATATATATTATATTGTTAATCATTGTTAGTATATACTATATACTATTCGCCATATCTCCCAAACTTATTTACATATTTTGACAAAATAAAGCTAAAATTGAAGAGGAAACCCCTCCATTTTGTCCTGTTGCGATAAAAGTCCTTTGCCCTTGAAGAAACATTAAAATTCCTCTTATAACGTTTGTTTCTCTTTTTGAGTTTTTTCAAAATAAAACAGATTCGATTCCATTATATGTGGCTTTGACAAACGATACTATGGTTAACGAATGATAAAAGAGGAATATGTTACTGTGCCATTCAGAAGTACATACAGGGCATTCGTTAATATATGCACTTTCTTCACATTTTGAAAACCAAGTTAAACTTTCTGTACTATAAAGCTGAATTTTGCATCACCCTGTATATTTTTTACAAATCTCAACCAAATATGCTAACTAAATGTTCTACACATCATCATGGGAAACTAATGCACAAATTACTACAAACTGCACTAAAAAATGAACGTAGTACCTGTTGCTTTAGAAGAAATAGTTAACCTTCTCACGGCTAATGAGACCACGTGACACTCGATGTAACTGGAAAATGTATGGCTTCAACCACTAAATTCTTCAATTTTTTAAAAAACTCTCCTATTTGGTATATATATGTTGTTAGGCAACTATTCAACAATATAGCATATGTCATTCTACATATATATTATATTGTTAATCATTGTTACTATATACTACATACTATTCGCCATATCTCCCAAAGTTATTTACATATTTTGACGAAATAAATCTAAAATTGAAGAGGAAACCCCTCCATTTTGTACGGTTGCGATACAGGTCCTTTGCCCTTGGAGAGACGTTAAAATTCCTGTTAAAACGTTTGTTTCTCTTTTTTAGTTTTTTACAAAATAAAACAGATTCGATTCCATTATATGTGGCTTTGACACACCATACTGTGGTTAACGAATGATAAAAGAGGAATATGTTATTGTACCATTCAGAAGTACATACAGGACATTCGTTAATATATGCACTTTCTTCACATTTTGAAAACCAATTTATACTTTCTGTACTACAAAGCTGAATTTGGCATCACCCTGTATATTTTTTCCAAATCTCAACTAAATATGCTAACTAAATGTTCTACACATCATCATTGGAAAATAAATGCACAAATTACTACAAACTGCACTAAAAAATGAACTTTGTACCTGTTGCTTTAGAAGAAATAGTTAACCCTCTCACGGCTGATGAGACCACGTGACACTCGTTGTAACTCGAAAATGTATGGCTTCAACCACTAATTTCTTCAATTTTTTTTAAAAACTCTCGTATTTGGTATATATATGTTGTTAGGCAACTATTCAACAATATAGCATATGTCATTCTACATATATATTATATTATTATCCATTATTACTATATACTACATACTATTCGCCATATCTCCCAAAGTTATTTACATATTTTGACGAAATAAAGCTAAAATTGAAGAGGAAACCCCTCCATTTTGTCCTGTTGCGATAAAAGTCCTTTGCCCTTGAGGAAACATTAAAATTCCTCTTATAACGTTTGCTTCTCTTTTTTAGTTTTTTCAAAATAAAACAGATTCGATTCCATTATATGTGGCTTTGACAAACCATACTATGGTTAACGAATGATAAAAGAGGAATATGTTACTGTGCCATTCAGAAGTACATACAGGGCATTCGTTAATATATGCACTTTCTTCACATTTTGAAAACCAAGTTAAACTTTCTGTACTATAAAGCTGAATTTTGCATCACCCTGTATATTTTTTACAAATCTCAACCAAATATGCTAACTAAATGTTCTACACATCATCATGGGAAACTAATGCACAAATTACTACAAACTGCACTAAAAAATGAACGTAGTACCTGTTGCTTTAGAAGAAATAGTTAACCTTCTCACGGCTAATGAGACCACGTGACACTCGATGTAACTGGAAAATGTATGGCTTCAACCACTAATTTCTTCAATTTTTTTAAAAACTCTCCTATTTGGTATATATATGTTGTTAGGCAACTATTCAACAATATAGCATATGTCATTCTACATATATATTATATTGTTAATCATTGTTACTATATACTACATACTATTCGCCATATCTCCCAAAGTTATTTACATATTTTGACGAAATGAAGCTAAAATTGAAGAGGAAACCCCTCCATTTTGTCCTGTTGCAATAAGGGTCCTTTGCCCTTGAAGAAACGTTAAATTTCCTTTTATAACCTTTGTTTCTCTTTTTTAGTTTTTTCAAAATAAAACAGATTCGATTCCATTATATGTGGCTTTGACACACCATACTGTGGTTAACGAATGATAAAAGAGGAATATGTTACTGTGCCATTCAGAAGTACATACAGGGCATTCGTTAATATATGCACTTTCTTCACATTTTGAAAACCAATTAATACTTTCTGTACTACAAAGCCGAATTTTGCATCACCCTGTATATTTTTTACAAATCTCAACCAAATATGCTCACTAAATGTTCTACACATCATCATGGGAAAATAAATGCACAAATTACTACAAATTGCACTAAAAAATGAACGTAGTACCTGTTGCTTTAGAAGAAATAGTTAACCCTCTCACGGCTGATGAGACCACGTGACACTCGTTGTAACTGGAAAATGTATGGCTTCAACCACTAATTTCTTCAATTTTTTTTAAAAACTCTCCTATTTGGTATATATATGTTGTTAGGCAACTATTCAACAATATAGCATATGTCATTCTACATATATATTATATTATTATCCATTATTACTATATACTACATACTATTCGCCATATCTCCCAAAGTTATTTACATATTTTGACGAAATAAAGCTCAAATTGAAGAGCAAACCTATCCATTTTGTACGGTTGCGATACAGGTCCTTTGCCCTTGGAGAGACGTTAAAATTCCTGTTAAAACGTTTGTTTCTCTTTTTTAGTTTTTTACAAAATAAAACAGATTCGATTCCATTATATGTGGCTTTGACACACCATACTGTGGTTAACGAATGATAAAAGAGGAATATGTTATTGTACCATTCAGGAGTACATACAGGATATTCTTTAATATATGCACTTTCTTCACATTTTGATAACCAATTTATACTTTCTGTACTACAAAGCTGAATTTGGCATCACCCTGTATATTTTTTTTAAATCTCAACCAAATATGCTAACTAAATGTTCTACACATCATCATGGGAAACTAATGCACAAATTACTACAAACTGCACTAAAAAATGAACGTAGTACCTGTTGCTTTAGAAGAAATAGTTAACCCTCTCACGGTTGATGAGACCACGTGACACTCGTTGTAACTGGAAAATGTATGGCTTCAACCACTAATTTCTTCATTTTTTTTAAAAACTCTCCTATTTGGTATATATATATGTTGTAAGGCAACTATTCAACAATATAGCATATGTCATTCTACATATATATTATATTGTTAATCATTGTTAGTATATACTATATACTATTCGCCATATCTCCCAAACTTATTTACATATTTTGACAAAATAAAGCTAAAATTGAAGAGGAAACCCCTCCATTTTGTCCTGTTGCGATAAAAGTCCTTTGCCCTTGAAGAAACATTAAAATTCCTCTTATAACGTTTGTTTCTCTTTTTGAGTTTTTTCAAAATAAAACAGATTCGATTCCATTATATGTGGCTTTGACAAACGATACTATGGTTAACGAATGATAAAAGAGGAATATGTTACTGTGCCATTCAGAAGTACATACAGGGCATTCGTTAATATATGCACTTTCTTCACATTTTGAAAACCAAGTTAAACTTTCTGTACTATAAAGCTGAATTTTGCATCACCCTGTATATTTTTTACAAATCTCAACCAAATATGCTAACTAAATGTTCTACACATCATCATGGGAAACTAATGCACAAATTACTACAAACTGCACTAAAAAATGAACGTAGTACCTGTTGCTTTAGAAGAAATAGTTAACCTTCTCACGGCTAATGAGACCACGTGACACTCGATGTAACTGGAAAATGTATGGCTTCAACCACTAAATTCTTCAATTTTTTAAAAAACTCTCCTATTTGGTATATATATGTTGTTAGGCAACTATTCAACAATATAGCATATGTCATTCTACATATATATTATATTGTTAATCATTGTTACTATATACTACATACTATTCGCCATATCTCCCAAAGTTATTTACATATTTTGACGAAATAAATCTAAAATTGAAGAGGAAACCCCTCCATTTTGTACGGTTGCGATACAGGTCCTTTGCCCTTGGAGAGACGTTAAAATTCCTGTTAAAACGTTTGTTTCTCTTTTTTAGTTTTTTACAAAATAAAACAGATTCGATTCCATTATATGTGGCTTTGACACACCATACTGTGGTTAACGAATGATAAAAGAGGAATATGTTATTGTACCATTCAGAAGTACATACAGGACATTCGTTAATATATGCACTTTCTTCACATTTTGAAAACCAATTTATACTTTCTGTACTACAAAGCTGAATTTGGCATCACCCTGTATATTTTTTCCAAATCTCAACCAAATATTCTAACTAAATGTTCTACACATCATCATGGGAAACTAATGCACAAATTACTACAAACTGCACTAAAAAATGAACGTAGTACCTGTTGCTTTAGAAGAAATAGTTAACCCTCTCACGGCTGATGAGACCACGTGACACTCGTTGTAACTGGAAAATGTATGGCTTCAACCACTAATTTCTTCAATTTTTTTTAAAAACTCTCCTATTTGGTATATATATATGTTGTAAGGCAACTGTTCAACAATATAGCATATGTCATTCTACATATATATTATATTGTTAATCATTGTTACTATATACTATATACTATTCGCCATATCTCCCAAACTTATTTACATATTTTGACAAAATAAAGCTCAAATTGAAGAGGAAACCCCTCCATTTTGTCCTGTTGCGATAAAAGTCCTTTGCCCTTGAAGAAACATTAAAATTCCTCTTATAACGTTTGTTTCTCTTTTTTAGTTTTTTCAAAATAAAACAGATTCGATTCCATTATATGTGGCTTTGACAAACCATACTATGGTTAACGAATGATAAAAGAGGAATATGTTACTGTGCCATTCAGAAGTACATACAGGGCATTCGTTAATATATGCACTTTCTTCACATTTTGAAAACCAAGTTAAACTTTCTGTACTATAAAGCTGAATTTTGCATCACCCTTTATATTTTTTACAAATCTCAACCAAATATGCTAACTAAATGTTCTACACATCATCATGGGAAACTAATGCACAAATTACTACAAACTGCACTAAAAAATGAACGTAGTACCTGTTGCTTTAGAAGAAATAGTTAACCTTCTCACGGCTAATGACACCACGTGACACTCGATGTAACTGGAAAATGTATGGCTTCAACCACTAATTTCTTCAATTTTTTTAAAAACTCTCCTATTTGGTATATATATGTTGTTAGGCAACTATTCAACAATATAGCATATGTCATTCTACATATATATTATATTGTTAATCATTGTTACTATATACTACATACTATTCGCCATATCTCCCAACGTTATTTACATATTTTGACGAAATAAAGCTAAAATTGAAGAGGAAACCCCTCCATTTTGTCCTGTTGCAATAAGGGTCCTTTGCCCTTGAAGAAACGTTAAAATTCCTTTTATAACGTTTGTTTCTCTTTTTTAGTTTTTTCAAAATAAAACAGATTCGATTCCATTATATGTGGCTTTGACACACCATACTGTGGTTAACGAATGATAAAAGAGGAATATGTTACTGTGCCATTCAGTAGTACATACAGGGCATTCGTTAATATATGCACTTTCTTCACATTTTGAAAACCAATTTATACTTTCTGTACTACAAAGCTGAATTTGGCATCACCCTGTATATTTTTTCCAAATCTCAACCAAATATTCTAACTAAATGTTCTACACATCATCAGGAGAAAATAAATGCACAAATTACTACAAACTGCACTAAAAAATGAACGTAGTACCTGTTGCTTTAGAAGAAATAGTTAACCCTCTCACGGCTGATGAGACCACGTGACACTCGTTGTAACTGGAAAATGTATGGCTTCAACCACTAATTTCTTCATTTTTTTTAAAAAACTCTCCTATTTGGTATATATATGTTGTAAGGCAACTATTCAACAATATAGCATATGTCATTCTACATATATATTATATTGTTAATCATTGTTACTATATACTACATACTATTCGCCATATCTCCCAAAGTTATTTACATATTTTGACGAAATAAAGCTAAAATTGAAGAGGAAACCCCTCCATTTTGTACGGTTGCGCTAACGTCCTTTGCCCTTGAAGAAACGTTATAATTCCTCCTATAAGGTTTGTTTCTCTTTTTTAGTTTTTTCAAAATAAAACAGATTCGATTCCATTATATGTGGCTTTGACACACCATACTGTGGTTAACGAATGATAAAAGAGGAATATGTTACTGTGCCATTCAGAAGTACATACAGGGCATTCGTTAATATATGCACTTTCTTCACATTTTGAAAACCAATTTATACTTTCTGTACTACAAAGCTGAATTTTGCATCACCCTGTATATTTTTTCCAAATCTCAACTAAATATGCTAACTAAATGTTCTACACATCATCAGCGGAAAATAAATGCACAAATTACTACAAACTGAACTAAAAAATGAACGTTGTACCTGTTGCTTTAGAAGAAATAGTTAACCCTCTCACGGCTGATGAGACCACGTGACACTCGTTGTAACTCGAAAATGTATGGCTTCAACCACTAATTTCTTCAATTTTTTTTAAAAACTCTCCTATTTGGTATATATATGTTGTTAGGCAACTATTCAACAATATAGCATATGTCATTCTACATATATATTATATTATTATCCATTATTACTATATACTACATACTATTCGCCATATCTCCCAAAGTTATTTACATATTTTGACGAAATAAAGCTCAAATTGAAGAGCAAACCTATCCATTTTGTACGGTTGTGATACAGGTCCTTTGCCCTTGAAGAAACGTTAAAATTCCTGTTAAAACGTTTGTTTCTCTTTTTTAGTTTTTTACAAAATAAAACAGATTCCATTCCATTATATGTGGCTTTGACACACCATACTGTGGTTAACGAATGATAAAGAGGAATATGTTATTGTACCATTCAGAAGTACATACAGGACATTCGTTAATATATGCACTTTCTTCACATTTTGAAAACCAATTTATACTTTCTGTACTACAAAGCTGAATTTTGCATCACCCTGTATATTTTTTCCAAATCTCAACTAAATATGCTAACTAAATGTTCTACACATCATCATTGGAAAATAAATGCACAAATTACTACAAACTGCACTAAAAAATGAACTTTGTACCTGTTGCTTTAGAAGAAATAGTTAACCCTCTCACGGCTGATGAGACCACGTGACACTCGTTGTAACTGGAAAATGTATGGCTTCAACCACTAATTTCTTCAATTTTTTTTAAAAACTCTCCTATTTGGTATATATATATGTTGTAAGGCAACTATTCAACAATATAGCATATGTCATTCTACATATATATTATATTGTTAATCATTGTTACTATATACTATATACTATTCGCCATATCTCCCAAACTTATTTACATATTTTGACAAAATAAAGCTAAAATTGAAGAGGAAACCCCTCCATTTTGTCCTGTTGCGATAAAAGTCCTTTGCCCTTGAGGAAACATTAAAATTCCTCTTATAACGTTTGCTTCTCTTTTTTAGTTTTTTCAAAATAAAACAGATTCGATTCCATTATATGTGGCTTTGACAAACCATACTATGGTTAACGAATGATAAAAGAGGAATATGTTACTGTGCCATTCAAAAGTACATACAGGGCATTCGTTAATATATGCACTTTCTTCACATTTTGAAAACCAAGTTAAACTTTCTGTACTATAAAGCTGAATTTTGCATCACCCTGTATATTTTTTACAAATCTCAACCAAATATGCTAACTAAATGTTCTACACATCATCATGGGAAACTAATGCACAAATTACTACAAACTGCACTAAAAAATGAACGTAGTACCTGTTGCTTTAGAAGAAATAGTTAACCTTCTCACGGCTAATGAGACCACGTGACACTCGATGTAACTGGAAAATGTATGGCTTCAACCACTAATTTCTTCAATTTTTTTAAAAACTCTCCTATTTGGTATATATATGTTGTTAGGCAACTATTCAACAATATAGCATATGTCATTCTACATATATATTATATTGTTAATCATTGTTACTATATACTACATACTATTCGCCATATCTCCCAAAGTTATTTACATATTTTGACGAAATAAAGCTAAAATTGAAGAGGAAACCCCTCCATTTTGTCCTGTTGCAATAAGGGTCCTTTGCCCTTGAAGAAACGTTAAAATTCCTTTTATAACCTTTGTTTCTCTTTTTTAGTTTTTTCAAAATAAAACAGATTCGATTCCATTATATGTGGCTTTGACACACCATACTGTGGTTAACGAATGATAAAAGAGGAATATGTTACTGTGCCATTCAGAAGTACATACAGGGCATTCGTTAATATATGCACTTTCTTCACATTTTGAAAACCAATTAATACTTTCTGTACTACAAAGCCGAATTTTGCATCACCCTGTATATTTTTTACAAATCTCAACCAAATATGCTCACTAAATGTTCTACACATCATCATGGGAAAATAAATGCACAAATTACTACAAATTGCACTAAAAAATGAACGTAGTACCTGTTGCTTTAGAAGAAATAGTTAACCCTCTCACGGCTGATGAGACCACGTGACACTCGTTGTAACTGGAAAATGTATGGCTTCAACCACTAATTTCTTCAATTTTTTTTAAAAACTCTCCTATTTGGTATATATATGTTGTTAGGCAACTATTCAACAATATAGCATATGTCATTCTACATATATATTATATTATTATCCATTATTACTATATACTACATACTATTCGCCATATCTCCCAAAGTTATTTACATATTTTGACGAAATAAAGCTCAAATTGAAGAGGAAACCCCTCCATTTTGTCCTGTTGCGATAAAAGTCCTTTGCCCTTGAGGAAACATTAAAATTCCTCTTATAACGTTTGCTTCTCTTTTTTAGTTTTTTCAAAATAAAACAGATTCGATTCCATTATATGTGGCTTTGACAAACCATACTATGGTTAACGAATGATAAAAGAGGAATATGTTACTGTGCCATTCAGAAGTACATACAGGGCATTCGTTAATATATGCACTTTCTTCACATTTTGAAAACCAATTAATACTTTCTGTACTACAAAGCTGAATTTGGCATCACCGTGTATATTTTTTTTTAAATCTCAACCAAATATGCTAACTAAATGTTCTACACATCATCATGGGAAACTAATGCACAAATTACTACAAATTGCACTAAAAAATGAACGTAGTACCTGTTGCTTTAGAAGAAATAGTTAACCCTCTCACGGCTGATGAGACCACGTGACACTCGTTGTAACTGGAAAATGTATGGCTTCAACCACTAATTTCTTCAATTTTTTTTAAAAACTCTCCTATTTGGTATATATATGTTGTTAGGCAACTATTCAACAATATAGCATATGTCATTCTACATATATATTATATTATTATCCATTATTACTATATACTACATACTATTCGCCATATCTCCCAAAGTTATTTACATATTTTGACGAAATAAAGCTCAAATTGAAGAGCAAACCTATCCATTTTGTACGGTTGCGATACAGGTCCTTTGCCCTTGGAGAGACGTTAAAATTCCTGTTAAAACGTTTGTTTCTCTTTTTTAGTTTTTTACAAAATAAAACAGATTCGATTCCATTATATGTGGCTTTGACACACCATACTGTGGTTAACGAATGATAAAAGAGGAATATGTTATTGTACCATTCAGGAGTACATACAGGATATTCGTTAATATATGCACTTTCTTCACATTTTGAAAACCAATTTATACTTTCTGTACTACAAAGCTGAATTTGGCATCACCCTGTATATTTTTTTTAAATCTCAACCAAATATGCTAACTAAATGTTCTACACATCATCATGGGAAACTAATGCACAAATTACTACAAACTGCACTAAAAAATGAACGTAGTACCTGTTGCTTTAGAAGAAATAGTTAACCCTCTCACGGTTGATGAGACCACGTGACACTCGTTGTAACTGGAAAATGTATGGCTTCAACCACTAATTTCTTCAATTTTTTTTAAAAACTCTCCTATTTGGTATATATATATGTTGTAAGGCAACTATTCAACAATATAGCATATGTCATTCTACATATATATTATATTGTTAATCATTGTTACTATATACTATATACTATTCGCCATATCTCCCAAACTTATTTACATATTTTGACAAAATAAAGCTAAAATTGAAGAGGAAACCCCTCCATT
Source organism: Thermobia domestica (assembly GCF_964235325.1). Classification (NCBI taxonomy): domain Eukaryota; kingdom Metazoa; phylum Arthropoda; class Insecta; order Zygentoma; family Lepismatidae; genus Thermobia; species Thermobia domestica. The sequence goes on along the minus strand of NW_027657273.1, from coordinate 9,646 downwards.
TTGTCCTGTTGCGATAAAAGTCCTTTGCCCTTGAAGAAACATTAAAATTCCTCTTATAACGTTTGTTTCTCTTTTTGAGTTTTTTCAAAATAAAACAGATTCGATTCCATTATATGTGGCTTTGACAAACGATACTATGGTTAACGAATGATAAAAGAGGAATATGTTACTGTGCCATTCAGAAGTACATACAGGGCATTCGTTAATATATGCACTTTCTTCACATTTTGAAAACCAAGTTAAACTTTCTGTACTATAAAGCTGAATTTTGCATCACCCTGTATATTTTTTCCAAATCTCAACCAAATATGCTAACTAAATGTTCTACACATCATCATGGGAAACTAATGCACAAATTACTACAAACTGCACTAAAAAATGAACGTAGTACCTGTTGCTTTAGAAGAAATAGTTAACCTTCTCACGGCTAATGAGACCACGTGACACTCGATGTAACTGGAAAATGTATGGCTTCAACCACTAATTTCTTCAATTTTTTTAAAAACTCTCCTATTTGGTATATATATGTTGTTAGGCAACTATTCAACAATATAGCATATGTCATTCTACATATATATTATATTGTTAATCATTGTTACTATATACTACATACTATTCGCCATATCTCCCAAAGTTATTTACATATTTTGACGAAATAAAGCTAAAATTGAAGAGGAAACCCCTCCATTTTGTACGGTTGCGATACAGGTCCTTTGCCCTTGGAGAGACGTTAAAATTCCTGTTAAAACGTTTGTTTCTCTTTTTTAGTTTTTTACAAAATAAAACCGATTCGATTCCATTATATGTGGCTTTGACACACCATACTGTGGTTAACGAATGATAAAAGAGGAATATGTTATTGTACCATTCAGAAGTACATACAGGACATTCGTTAATATATGCACTTTCTTCACATTTTGAAAACCAATTTATACTTTCTGTACTACAAAGCTGAATTTGGCATCACCCTGTATATTTTTTCCAAATCTCAACCAAATATTCTAACTAAATGTTCTACACATCATCATGGGAAACTAATGCACAAATTACTACAAACTGCACTAAAAAATGAACGTAGTACCTGTTGCTTTAGAAGAAATAGTTAACCCTCTCACGGCTGATGAGACCACGTGACACTCGTTGTAACTGGAAAATGTATGGCTTCAACCACTAATTTCTTCAATTTTTTTTAAAAACTCTCCTATTTGGTATATATATATGTTGTAAGGCAACTATTCAACAATATAGCATATGTCATTCTACATATATATTATATTGTTAATCATTGTTACTATATACTATATACTATTCGCCATATCTCCCAAACTTATTTACATATTTTGACAAAATAAAGCTAAAATTGAAGAGGAAACCCCTCCATTTTGTCCTGTTGCGATAAAAGTCCTTTGCCCTTGAGGAAACATTAAAATTCCTCTTATAACGTTTGCTTCTCTTTTTTAGTTTTTTCAAAATAAAACAGATTCGATTCCATTATATGTGGCTTTGACAAACCATACTATGGTTAACGAATGATAAAAGAGGAATATGTTACTGTGCCATTCAAAAGTACATACAGGGCATTCGTTAATATATGCACTTTCTTCACATTTTGAAAACCAAGTTAAACTTTCTGTACTATAAAGCTGAATTTTGCATCACCCTGTATATTTTTTACAAATCTCAACCAAATATGCTAACTAAATGTTCTACACATCATCATGGGAAACTAATGCACAAATTACTACAAACTGCACTAAAAAATGAACGTAGTACCTGTTGCTTTAGAAGAAATAGTTAACCTTCTCACGGCTAATGAGACCACGTGACACTCGATGTAACTGGAAAATGTATGGCTTCAACCACTAATTTCTTCAATTTTTTTAAAAACTCTCCTATTTGGTATATATATGTTGTTAGGCAACTATTCAACAATATAGCATATGTCATTCTACATATATATTATATTGTTAATCATTCTTACTATATACTACATACTATTCGCCATATCTCCCAAAGTTATTTACATATTTTGACGAAATAAAGCTAAAATTGAAGAGGAAACCCCTCCATTTTGTCCTGTTGCAATAAGGGTCCTTTGCCCTTGAAGAAACGTTAAAATTCCTTTTATAACCTTTGTTTCTCTTTTTTAGTTTTTTCAAAATAAAACAGATTCGATTCCATTATATGTGGCTTTGACACACCATACTGTGGTTAACGAATGATAAAAGAGGAATATGTTACTGTGCCATTCAGAAGTACATACAGGGCATTCGTTAATATATGCACTTTCTTCACATTTTGAAAACCAATTAATACTTTCTATACTACAAAGCCGAATTTTGCATCACCCTGTATATTTTTTACAAATCTCAACCAAATATGCTCACTAAATGTTCTACACATCATCATGGGAAAATAAATGCACAAATTACTACAAATTGCACTAAAAAATGAACGTAGTACCTGTTGCTTTAGAAGAAATAGTTAACCCTCTCACGGCTGATGAGACCACGTGACACTCGTTGTAACTGGAAAATGTATGGCTTCAACCACTAATTTCTTCAATTTTTTTTAAAAACTCTCCTATTTGGTATATATATGTTGTTAGGCAACTATTCAACAATATAGCATATGTCATTCTACATATATATTATATTATTATCCATTATTACTATATACTACATACTATTCGCCATATCTCCCAAAGTTATTTACATATTTTGACGAAATAAAGCTCAAATTGAAGAGGAAACCCCTCCATTTTGTCCTGTTGCGATAAAAGTCCTTTGCCCTTGAGGAAACATTAAAATTCCTCTTATAACGTTTGCTTCTCTTTTTTAGTTTTTTCAAAATAAAACAGATTCGATTCCATTATATGTGGCTTTGACAAACCATACTATGGTTAACGAATGATAAAAGAGGAATATGTTACTGTGCCATTCAGAAGTACATACAGGGCATTCGTTAATATATGCACTTTCTTCACATTTTGAAAACCAATTAATACTTTCTGTACTACAAAGCTGAATTTGGCATCACCCTGTATATTTTTTTTAAATCTCAACCAAATATGCTAACTAAATGTTCTACACATCATCATGGGAAACTAATGCACAAATTACTACAAACTGCACTAAAAAATGAACGTAGTACCTGTTGCTTTAGAAGAAATAGTTAACCCTCTCACGGCTGATGAGACCACGTGACACTCGTTGTAACTGGAAAATGTATGGCTTCAACCACTAATTTCTTCAATTTTTTTAAAAACTCTCCTATTTGGTATATATATATGTTGTAAGGCAACTATTCAACAATATAGCATATGTCATTCTACATATATATTATATTGTTAATCATTGTTACTATATACTATATACTATTCGCCATATCTCCCAAACTTATTTACATATTTTGACAAAATAAAGCTAAAATTGAAGAGGAAACCCCTCCATTTTGTCCTGTTGCGATAAAAGTCCTTTGCCCTTGAAGAAACATTAAAATTCCTCTTATAACGTTTGTTTCTCTTTTTGAGTTTTTTCAAAATAAAACAGATTCGATTCCATTATATGTGGCTTTGACAAACGATACTATGGTTAACGAATGATAAAAGAGGAATATGTTACTGTGCCATTCAGAAGTACATACAGGGCATTCGTTAATATATGCACTTTCTTCACATTTTGAAAACCAAGTTAAACTTTCTGTACTATAAAGCTGAATTTTGCATCACCCTGTATATTTTTTACAAATCTCAACCAAATATGCTAACTAAATGTTCTACACATCATCATGGGAAACTAATGCACAAATTACTACAAACTGCACTAAAAAATGAACGTAGTACCTGTTGCTTTAGAAGAAATAGTTAACCTTCTCACGGCTAATGACACCACGTGACACTCGATGTAACTGGAAAATGTATGGCTTCAACCACTAATTTCTTCAATTTTTTTAAAACTCTCCTATTTGGTATATATATGTTGTTAGGCAACTATTCAACAATATAGCATATGTCATTCTACATATATATTATATTGTTAATCATTGTTACTATATACTACATACTATTCGCCATATCTCCCAAAGTTATTTACATATTTTGACGAAATAAAGCTAAAATTGAAGAGGAAACCCCTCCATTTTGTCCTGTTGCAATAAGGGTCCTTTGCCCTTGAAGAAACGTTAAAATTCCTTTTATAACGTTTGTTTCTCTTTTTTAGTTTTTTCAAAATAAAACAGATTCGATTCCATTATATGTGGCTTTGACACACCATACTGTGGTTAACGAATGATAAAAGAGGAATATGTTACAGTGCCATTCAGTAGTACATACAGGGCATTCGTTAATATATGCACTTTCTTCACATTTTGAAAACCAATTTATACTTTCTGTACTACAAAGCTGAATTTTGCATCACCCTGTATTTTTTTCCAAATCTCAACCAAATATTCTAACTAAATGTTCTACACATCATCATGGGAAACTAATGCACAAATTACTACAAACTGCACTAAAAAATGAACGTAGTACCTGTTGCTTTAGAAGAAATAGTTAACCCTCTCACGGCTGATGAGACCACGTGACACTCGTTGTAACTGGAAAATGTATGGGTTCAACCACTAATTTCTTCAATTTTTTTAAAAACTCTCCTATTTGGTATATATATGTTGTTAGGCAACTATTCAACAATATAGCATATGTCATTCTACATATATATTATATTGTTAATCATTGTTACTATATACTATATACTATTCGCCATATCTCCCAAACTTATTTACATATTTTGAAAAAATAAAGCTAAAATTGAAGAGGAAACCCCTCCATTTTGTCCTGTTGCGATAAAAGTCCTTTGCCCTTGAAGAAACATTAAAATTCCTCTTATAACGTTTGTTTCTCTTTTTGAGTTTTTCCAAAATAAAACAGATTCGATTCCATTATATGTGGCTTTGACAAACCATACTATGGTTAACGAATGATAAAAGAGGAATATGTTACTGTGCCATTCAGAAGTACATACAGGGCATTCGTTAATATATGCACTTTCTTCACATTTTGAAAACCAAGTTAAACTTTCTGTACTATAAAGCTGAATTTTGCATCACCCTGTATATTTTTTACAAAACTCAACCAAATATGCTAACTAAATGTTCTACACATCATCATGGGAAACTAATGCACAAATTACTACAAACTGCACTAAAAAATGAACGTAGTACCTGTTGCTTTAGAAGAAATAGTTAACCCTCTCACGGCTGATGAGACCACGTGACACTCGTTGTAACTGGAAAATGTATGGCTTCAACCACTAATTTCTTCAATTTTTTTTAAAAACTCTCCTATTTGGTATATATATATGTTGTAAGGCAACTGTTCAACAATATAGCATATGTCATTCTACATATATATTATATTGTTAATCATTGTTACTATATACTATATACTATTCGCCATATCTCCCAAACTTATTTACATATTTTGACAAAATAAAGCTAAAATTGAAGAGGAAACCCCTCCATTTTGTCCTGTTGCGATAAAAGTCCTTTGCCCTTGAAGAAACATTAAAATTCCTCTTATAACGTTTGTTTCTCTTTTTTAGTTTTTTCAAAATAAAACAGATTCGATTCCATTATATGTGGCTTTGACAAACCATACTATGGTTAACGAATGATAAAAGAGGAATATGTTACTGTGCCATTCAGAAGTACATACAGGGCATTCGTTAATATATGCACTTTCTTCACATTTTGAAAACCAAGTTAAACTTTCTGTACTATAAAGCTGAATTTTGCATCACCCTGTATATTTTTTACAAATCTCAACCAAATATGCTAACTAAATGTTCTACACATCATCATGGGAAACTAATGCACAAATTACTACAAACTGCACTAAAAAATGAACGTAGTACCTGTTGCTTTAGAAGAAATAGTTAACCTTCTCCCGGCTAATGAGACCACGTGACACTCGATGTAACTGGAAAATGTATGGCTTCAACCACTAATTTCATCAATTTTTTTAAAAACTCTCCTATTTGGTATATATATGTTGTTAGGCAACTATTCAACAATATAGCATATGTCATTCTACATATATATTATATTGTTAATCATTGTTACTATATACTACATACTATTCGCCATATCTCCCAACGTTATTTACATATTTTGATGAAATAAAGCTAAAATTGAAGAGGAAACCCTCCATTTTGTCCTGTTGCAATAAGGGTCTTTGCCCTTGAAGAAACGTTAAAATTCCTTTTATAACGTTTGTTTCTCTTTTTTAGTTTTTTCAAAATAAAACAGATTCGATTCCATTATATGTGGCTTTGACACACCATACTGTGGTTAACGAATGATAAAAGAGAATATGTTACTGTGCCATTCAGTAGTACATACAGGGCATTCGTTAATATATGCACTTTCTTCACATTTTGAAAACCAATTTATACTTTCTGTACTACAAAGCTGAATTTGGCATCACCCTGTATATTTTTTCCAAATCTCAACCAAATATTCTAACTAAATGTTCTACACATCATCAGGAGAAAATAAATGCACAAATTACTACAAACTGCACTAAAAAATGAACGTAGTACCTGTTGCTTTAGAAGAAATAGTTAACCCTCTCACGGCAGATGAGACCACGTGACACTCGTTGTAACTGGAAAATGTATGGCTTCAACCACTAATTTCTTCAATTTTTTTTAAAAACTCTCCTATTTGGTATATATATGTTGTAAGGCAACTATTCAACAATATAGCATATGTCATTCTACATATATATTATATTGTTAATCATTGTTACTATATACTACATACTATTCGCCATATCTCCCAAAGTTATTTACATATTTTGACGAAATAAAGCTAAAATTGAAGAGGAAACCCCTCCATTTTGTACGGTTGCGCTAACGTCCTTTGCCCTTGAAGAAACGTTATAATTCCTCCTATAAGGTTTGTTTCTCTTTTTTAGTTTTTTCAAAATAAAACAGATTCGATTCCATTATATGTGGCTTTGACACACCATACTGTGGTTAACGAATGATAAAAGAGGAATATGTTACTGTGCCATTCAGAAGTACATACAGGGCATTCGTTAATATATGCACTTTCTTCACATTTTGAAAACCAATTTATACTTTCTGTACTACAAAGCTGAATTTTGCATCACCCTGTATATTTTTTCCAAATCTCAACTAAATATGCTAACTAAATGTTCTACACATCATCAGCGGAAAATAAATGCACAAATTACTACAAACTGAACTAAAAAATGAACGTTGTACCTGTTGCTTTAGAAGAAATAGTTAACCCTCTCACGGCTGATGAGACCACGTGACACTCGTTGTAACTCGAAAATGTATGGCTTCAACCACTAATTTCTTCATTTTTTTTTAAAAACTCTCCTATTTGGTATATATATGTTGTTAGGCAACTATTCAACAATATAGCATATGTCATTCTACATATATATTATATTATTATCCATTATTACTATATACTACATACTATTCGCCATATCTCCCAAAGTTATTTACATATTTTGACGAAATAAAGCTCAAATTGAAGAGCAAACCTATCCATTTTGTACGGTTGTGATACAGGTCCTTTGCCCTTGAAGAAACGTTAAAATTCCTGTTAAAACGTTTGTTTCTCTTTTTTAGTTTTTTACAAATAAAACAGATTCGATTCCATTATATGTGGCTTTGACATACCATACTGTGGTTAACGAATGATAAAGAGGAATATGTTATTGTACCATTCAGAAGTACATACAGGACATTCGTTAATATATGCACTTTCTTCACATTTTGAAAACCAATTTATACTTTCTGTACTACAAAGCTGAATTTTGCATCACCCTGTATATTTTTCCAAATCTCAACTAAATTGCTAACTAAATGTTCTACACATCATCATTGGAAAATAAATGCACAAATTACTACAAACTGCACTAAAAAATGAACTTTGTACCTGTTGCTTTAGAAGAAATAGTTAACCCTCTCACGGCTGATGAGACCACGTGACACTCGTTGTAACTCGAAAATGTATGGCTTCAACCACTAATTTCTTCAATTTTTTTTTAAAACTCTCCTATTTGGTATATATATGTTGTTAGGCAACTATTCAACAATATAGCATATGTCATTCTACATATATATTATATTATTATCCATTATTACCATATACTACATACTATTCGCCATATCTCCCAAAGTTATTTACATATTTTGACGAAATAAAGCTAAATTGAAGAGGAAACCCTCCATTTTGTACGGTTGCGATACAGGTCCTTTGCCCTTGGAGAGACGTTAAAATTCCTGTTAAAAGTTTGTTTCTCTTTTTTAGTTTTTTACAAAATAAAACAGATTCGATTCCATTATATGTGGCTTTGACACACCATACTGTGGTTAACGAATGAATAAAAGAGAATATGTTACTGTGCCATTCAGTAGTACATACAGGGCATCGTTAATATATGCACTTTCTTCACATTTTGAAACCAATTTATACTTTCTGTACTACAAAGCTGAATTTGCCATCACCCTGTATATTTTTTCCAAATCTCAACCAAATATTCTAACTAAATTTCTACACATCATCAGGAGAAAATAAATGCACAAATTACTACAAACTGCACTAAAAAATGAACGTAGTACCTGTTGCTTTAGAAGAAATAGTTAACCCTCTCACGGCTGATGAGACCACGTGACACTCGTTGTAACTGGAAAATGTATGGCTTCAACCACTAATTTCTTCAATTTTTTTTAAAAACTCTCCTATTTGGTATATATATGTTGTAAGGCAACTATTCAACAATATAGCATATGTAATTCTACATATATATTATATTGTTAATCATTGTTACTATATACTACATACTATTCGCCATATCTCCCAAAGTTATTTACATATTTTGACGAATAAAGCTAAAATTGAAGAGGAAACCCCTCCATTTGTACGGTTGCGCTAACGTCCTTTGCCCTTGAAGAAACGTTATAATTCCTCCTATAAGGTTTGTTTCTCTTTTTTAGTTTTTCAAAATAAAACAGATTCGATTCCATTATATGTGGCTTTGACACACCATACTGTGGTTAACGAATGATAAAGAGGAATATGTTACTGTGCCATTCAGAAGTACATACAGGGCATTCGTTAATATATGCACTTTCTTCACATTTTGAAAACCAATTATACTTTCTGTACTACAAAGCTGAATTTTGCATCACCCTGTATATTTTTTCCAAATCTCAACTAAATATGCTAACTAAATGTTCTACACATCATCAGCGGAAAATAAATGCACAAATTACTACAAACTGAACTAAAAAATGAACGTTGTACCTGTTGCTTTAGAAGAAATAGTTAACCCTCTCACGGCTGATGAGACCACGTGACACTCGTTGTAACTCGAAAATGTATGGCTTCAACCACTAATTTCTTCAATTTTTTTTAAAAACTCTCCTATTTGGTATATATATGTTGTTAGGCAACTATTCAACAATATAGCATATGTCATTCTACATATATATTATATTATTATCCATTATTACTATATACTACATACTATTCGCCATATCTCCCAAAGTTATATACATTTTTGACGAAATAAAGCTCAAATTGAAGAGCAAACCTATCCATT
>NW_027657272.1:0-34377 GCF_964235325.1 Thermobia domestica | reverse complement strand
TGTAGCTTTTATTATTGCAAATTACCTCGGCCTATTTTGTTAGAGAAGTCAATCTGTTAACATTTGCACGGGTAACGGTGGTTATCCATGTCCCGTTTGAAATGTATAACATTTCCTAGTTTCTATGCAACCTTCACAATAGCAAAGCAATGTTAGTTGCCTATAATAAAAATATATGTAGCTTTTATTATTGCAAATTATATCAGCCGAGTTCGTTAATGTGTGGAAAATCGACTACGCTGTCGATACTCCTGTTTACTTACCTTTTACAACACTTTTTATCAGTGGCAGCTCCTTCCCCTCTTCGTGTAGTTTACAGAGAAGGAATTCAGAACGCTGTGACGTGACAGAGCATTCAGCTGGAAATAAGTAATCTTGGTAGTTCCATGACAAGTTAACTAGTGACTTCCTTTTCCCTCTGTAGAATTCTGGATGATACTTGGTAATAGATGGTGTGGAGCAGGGTCGTATTTATTCAATACGGGACCAATACGGGACATAGACCAGGCCGGAAAGTTTTGGGGCCAATATTTTATCACACAATATTTTTTTTCTAAGATTATTAACAGGTTAAGGAATTAGATTTCTTTAGTTTCGGCATCTATGACCATGTTAGCTCATCACTATGAGGAATGATGTTTCTCAGCGATCACACTATTAAAGGAAAGGGAGAAAGGAAGCGGCTTGGAACCTGTTTGTTAGGTACCATCCCAGCATTTGAGTGGTGTGAATGAGGAAAACCCAGGAAAACTTTACTCGGGATGACTGGCCTGAGAAAGCTTTGTACACTTTTTCGACAACCGGGAATTGAACCTGGGACCGCTAGACGAGAGCGTTAGCGACAGAAAATATTATTAGTAGTATATTACATTTCTTTATTTATTGTTCCCACTTCCACTCAAGTATTATTTATCCGCTTCACTGTCTCAATTTTTTACATTGATATTTACTGATATTAAAGTGACAGCAATTTTTTAATGCACAAGGGCACAAAACATATTAACCCCTTACCGTATGCCGTGCCATATATGGCACCTACCCTTTTTTTCACTTTAGCTTTTTTTTGTGATTTATCAAAGGCATCAAATGACTGTTTTGTCTGCTGTGTGAGATATTGACGTGTATGAATAAGAGATTTTGGTGTCATCTGACGTGCTCTTTGTGAGTTGTAAGTGTGTCATATATGGCACTTACTTATTTCTCGTCGGAATTAAGTGAAAAAAATCTAAAATTCAAGTTTTAATTCATTTTTCAAGTTCCCGATTTTCAATACTGATTATTCTTTTTTCGCTACAAAAAAAGCCATCATGCAGAAAGGGGTTAAATAAGACTCTGATATGAAGTATTGCAGATTCGACCCCAGCCCATGTGTTCATGTAATGAACAGCATCGTTATTGTTGTTTTTTCGATTTCTTTCTTCTTGTTATGGTTTACTAACAAGACATTTTGCTGTCTAAATGATTTGTCCGAAGGTAAGTACTAATCAGCTTATCAATTGCAGCTGATCTAGTGGCTAGTGCATGCGTTTTTTGGTGCACGTGGTCTCCTGTTCGATTCACGGTGGAAGAGCATAACAAAATTTGACCTATACTATGGTTTTCGAATTCCAGTTTAAACTCTAAGTTCACGTCTCATATAGCTTCGCTGAATTCGCACGCTAACTGCAACAAACAAATTAAGAATGCTACTAACCGTTGCTAGAGTACGTTTCTTTTTTCTTGACACGCTGCCCTCCTAAAGGATGGATCTGTCTGTAACGCGTTCTTGCCACGCCACGGTTAAGTTGCAAGTTACAATAAGCTAGGAAACACTACTAAAGCCACACTACTCACAAATCACTGTAACACATTTGTTCACGTGTGTCAACTAAGCACTTCAAACAAGGTCCGTCGACCCTACTGTTCCTTTTCTTCTCAAAAGCGTAGAACAGTAGGATCGACGGACCTTGTACTTTAAATACCCGCCAAATAGCAATGACCTCATTTGATGGGCTAGCTGACAACTAACGTTATCTAAACCACGAAGCCAGTAAGACGTCTATTGGATGAAAACGTTCACGTGACTGCTAGCGGAAAATACTTTAAAAGCCAACCAAGTGCACTGGCGGGAATTGTGCCAACATAAAACAAACGTACTCTACCTGAAGCAGCAAAAACAGCAGAGTAGAGGATTAGTATGATTGTGGTTAAAAGGTGCTTATTATAACTTGAAATGCAAAGATAAGTTGAAAATTAGCATTAGAGATACATTCTATACAAGAACTGAGTAAATGTAGCTTCATATCACACATATTCACTTCTCCACGTCTATTAATATTTCTCGAATAGAAAACTGTCTCACCTCTAATACTGTCAAGAAGCCAGATTCTTTCCCCTGGGATTCGAAGGAATAACCTAAAAATTAGGGAATTATAGTGAAGAAATAAATTGAGAACTACATTGAGAAAAGAAAAACATGTGTGGCGTACGTAAAAACGAACATGCCTAAATTTTGTAGTTTTTGTACTTAAGGTATAACCCTATGTAACATCCTTCTGCAGACGTATAACTGAGAACGTATGTTTTATACTACTTTCCGTATAAGTGTTCCGAGTAAACGTACTTTCCGTACGAAAGGAAGAATTGTATGTAGGAGGTTAGGATCTCAGATACAAATGGACGTTTATAACTTGTAGCTGACGTATGTAATATACGGAAGACTGTTAGATGTCAGATATCCTGCAGCGGCATCTAACATCTAAACTGGAAAAGGGTAGTGCATATGTAGCGTATGGATTACATATGCTCTGTAAAGATTTCCGTAGTAAATATATCGATTCTGCATAATTGAACAATATACCGTTGTCCGGATAACGTATTTTTCTCAGTATATGATTAAAGATACCAGGAATGCAGGATCTGAGTAATTGTGACTTCATTATAGAACTGTCCACTTCCACATCTCAATCAATATTTCTGCAATAGAAGACTGCCTCTTTTCTGATAATGTTCCAATCCTTGACAGAGTTCACTGATAATAGAATTATTATTCTTTGTTATCAAGGATTCCATTATTTTCTAGAACAGCAAGAACTAGTAATATCTAAATAAAGTCCACAAATAATAACAAAAAAGATAGATTAATTGTGAATAATAGGCCAGTAAAGGGAAAAGAAGTATGCAAAATTGATTTGATGAATGACTATATATTCAGACATTGTAAGTGAAGCTTAAGAAGTCTTATTAAGATCACTACAATATTCACCAAATTACAATGTATGGTCGACTTGGTATTATATTCACAAGAATATTCACAATGCATCTTTCTTCTTCAGAAATGCAATCAAGAAAACCTTTTTTTAAGGCTTCCAAGTCCTGCCTCTTTGAAATATCTTCTGTTAATAGTGACCATTCTTCTTTCCTTAAATAGATTTGAATCAACGAACTCACAAAGTGCAATAACGTCTATGGCTTCTCGTATCGAGTACGAAATGTATTATGGATTTCAAGTCAGCCTATTTCGTGTAAAGCTTATTTGATTAAATTAAGGGTAAGTGAAGCTCATGTATGTGGTCACTTCCTTTTTTATTTTTTTAGGACGACCAAGAGCGAAAATGACAGCAAATTTTGTAGCAAATGTCAATGAGAGTCCATTACTGAAAATCATTTCCGAAAAGTAATTTTAGGTTTCTAGTAATATTTTTTTTAATGATATAAAGGAAATTTATCATTTTCGGATGCAGAGAAGCGATATTTTTAATGACATTTAAGCCCTGTGAAGATTCTGTCTCCTTGATACAGGGATCAAAGTTCTTTATATCGGAATAATATTAATTGGTTGTGCAAGTGGTTATATATGTAGTGAAGCTATAATTACACGGTTCCTGTATACATAGTACCCCTAATCTTAACTTTCGACCTAATTCTGTGCTTGAGCTCTTAATTTTTAATTTTCCATAGCCCTTTGGGAATCGCCTAGGAAAGTTACTGACCACCTTATCTCTGCTCTACTACCTTTGTGCCAGGTAGGTAGCCAGCCCAAAAATGTAGGGGGGCCCTGTAGAAGTAATGGGGACCCAACCCAACCATATTATAGTTCATTTGCAAGCCCACAGTGAAAATTTTAGTGGGGGCAGTGAAAATTTAGGGGAGGCCCGGAACACCCCTAGTTCCCCGTGGATACGGGCCTGCTTAGTGCCTCTGTGTACTCTGTGTACTTTCATACAATTAGGATAAGTGAACTAAAAATCTGCTTCCGATGAGGACTCAGAGAAACCTTTGGAAATGGTCATTTATGTAAAGTAGGCTTGTGGGGTTGGCATTTGTTAGATAGTCTTGCTTAGATCACTGTTGTAATTAAAATACGATAATGAACTAAAATATCCCAGCACGAAGCTCCGATGGGTTTAAACTAAGCTCTTTTAGCTTGTAATACCACTATTATTAATTTAGAATAAAATTATAATCAAAGTTTTGTACCAGTTTATTGTTTCGTACCACCAAAGGAAGTTATCTAAGGTCACTTGGGCTAATAACACCATGCCAAGCTTCTTTGATTTTTCATGTCTTCATATAAACATTTGACAACTAGAAAATGACATAATCCAATAAACCGTTCTTTTACGTAAACATATAAAAATTACCGTTTCGTTATTTCAAATAGTAAATCGTGGGAGAACTATTTTGTAAGAAAGCCCATTTAGGCGTTATTACCCATACCGTCTGGATAATATCGCAATATGGATAGAGGTAACAACGATATTCCATAAATATTTTCTAATAAAAAAAATGTAACACAGTATAACTTAATTTATAGACACATGAAAATTACTGATGACTGTACTCATGTTACCAGTTACTCACTTTAAAACAAAATTGTAAATAGAACTTACAGGGGAACATAAATTGAACTTAAGTTAAAACAATTTGATAAGATATGATATTCCAAAAAGACTTTATTCTTAACATTAATTTTACATATTTTTCTTTACTCTTCGTATGTATAACTTTGAGTAAATGTAACAAAAGATAAATTAAAAGCAAAAACAAAAGAAATCAATACAAAATTTAACAACTTGTGACAATTACGCTCACACATTCAATAAATTGTTCTTATATTCAGATTAAAACATATTTATATGTAAATTCAATTTATTTTAAAAAGTCAAGGAAAATTTTATTTTGTTTCATTTAGCAGCCAAGCGAACCTCTTTCATTTGTCCCAGGTAAAGAAGTTTCTCTGCTTTTCAGAAAGAAAAAAAAAACATAAGATGGTAACCGCACTAATTGACCACCCACTTTTCTACCTCGCCAGTAAACGGTAATGGAATTTGCTATTGTTACTCCAGCCATACTGTCGCACTACCTAAGTACCTCGATATCGCAAATATCACGTCACAGACACACAGGAACCAAAATTTTTTATCTACAATCTTCGCAAGTGCTTATGAAACTCTTGAACATCACGTACTAGCCCAGAAGAGACGCTAGAAACCCAAGCCAAATTATCAACCGATTTTTGGGAAATGGTGTCATGAACTTAAAGCGGCGAATCAGAATCCGAAATTCAAAATTCACAAAGAGAAGAATGAAGCGTCTATTTTTTTTTAAAAAAATAAGGAAAGCTGGGAGAACTCCTACACGGAAGAGAGATTTACTCTAAGTCGACACTTCATCGTGAAAACATCACCAACACGCGATTCATAAGCATACGTCAACTCATATATACACACATATATATATATATTTAAGTGTTTAAATTTCAGAGAAATGGCTAGCTAAAGACCCGTTAGCAGCCAGCTACTTAAACCACGCGTTATCCACAGCAACTTCGTCGTTACAAGATTATTTATACAAATATTTAAAACATCGACACCTAGACATAATTTTTATCATCTTATGGTGACGCTACGTAATTTGTAATTTTGAACTGAGTCTGTGATTGATCTATATACGTGGACTTCCTGTATTCAGAGAGGAAAAGTAGTGCGATGGATGGCGGATATATATAAACTGTGCGAGTGAAATTTAAGTGCAGATGGATGTGATAAGTGACGCATCGTTGCATTTCAACAACATGGAGATGAAGGACGGAGACACGGGTTCGATCCCCGATACTTGGAACAGATGCCTTGCCACACGAAGACCCAGACGCTTCAGACAAACGTGGACCTCTTCTCCGGGAGTAGAATCCAGAGGACAGCGGGGTCTGAGAAGGGACATTAGGAAGCATTGTGACAGTCAGTTAAGTACAGTGCAGTTTTCTTCTGAAGTGTGGAAATATAAGCGGAAGGACTTATTAAGGTAGGACAAAGTATTCTGTTATTTTCGTTATTGAAGAAGGACTATGGCCAATATTTCCGTGATTCGTAATCTCCATACTCACCTTTTTCTAGAAACTTCGGGACATTGTTTATTCATACGGAACTGTCCGTAAACATTTAGAGCATTTTTTTTAAAATTCTTTTTAAAAGAAGTAAACAAATAGCCTAATGCCTTGATTGCATTTCCAAAATTAGTTCACGGATATAGGAGCTGTTAATTTCATTCTTGAATAAGTACCATAAAATTTTTGATTATTTTACTAGTGAAATTTGTATACTTTGATTTGATCTTCAATCATGCATTTATTTGTAATCGTCATGTGTCAATATTTAGATCCTTGAAGCCGTCATTATAATCATTTATATGCAATCCAGTATTTATTTATATCAAGTATGGATTATTTCTCTTTTAAACATAAATCGCGTTTAAGATGTGTGAATGTAATGTAATTTCTGTTTTGAGTAAACTATGATTTAGCGTCAAAGTCTAGTTTTTCAAATTTTAACATTTGTATAGGTTGTGTTAGGGAAATATGTGTCAGAGCGGTAAACAGGCTTAATATGATTTTATTGTAACTTGTCAATTTTTATTATACTCATTCTTAAAAGAAACAATCAATATAAAGCTTCCAAAGACGTGCTATGTTGAGTAAGTTTCAGACAGATAAGTGTAAATACTCTTATCTCGTAATATCGTTAGAGTCTCATAAATAAGGTAAACAACTTAAGATACTCGAGTAAATCCCTTCGGAGGTACCTATCTGAGCAACGAACGCAGATAGGGTCCATAGCTATGGAGAAACGTGTATTCGCAAAATAAGGAATCAGTGAGAAAATCAGAAAGCGTCGACAATGTAATTATTTTGATCAATTGGCCAAATTATAATAATAGTAGTACCATATATATATATGTATATATATATTTCTGTGTAGTGCATTTGAATATGAAATATTTGTGTAGTTAGTGTTGTGTAACGATTTTTAAATTTTCCAACTGATATAGTATGTGTACAAAGCTATGTTTTGTTTATGCAAATCTTTTAATATTGAAAATTCATTAGAGTTCATTAGAAACAGTGCACTAAATTTTCTCAAAAGCATACTATCGCTTCTAAACTATTTCCCCAGTAAGTCTTGCAAGCAACATAAACCATTAATTCTTTCATTCCGCAATCCGATTCTTAAACTTATTTCCATTTCTTTTATTAAATAAAAAAAAAAGGGTAGTAACTGTGGGCGAATTACTTAATAGTCGGTTATGTCTGGGAGGAAAACAATAAATCATTTTGCTAATTAATATTCAGTTTAATAGAAATTTTTGTTTGTATAACTACGTCATGGTAATTATAAAGAATCGAATATTGTCAGTTTAGTTGAGTAGAAATGGATTGTTGCTAAATTTTACAGTCAAGATTGAATAATTTGAATATTACGTTGTACAGTGAAGAATGTGTTAAAAGAGATCATATTATTTGGTCAAAACAGTCAAAAGTCTGATTCATTTTCAGTAAAGTCAATTAATTCATTTTTTTTTGTAAATCCAAATTAACTTTCTTTTTGATTTTTGTAAATATAACCTTCTTTCTCGTTAAATTTATTAAAAGTCTATTTGACGTTAGAACCAAAGCATTTATGTGGTTATCATTTCAAAGATATGCCTATTTCTTTAACTGACATTAGCATACCTAGATGTTATTTCAAATTACCCTGAACAGAAAAAGTTGAAGCACGGTTACATTGACCATCAGAAATTTTTATCTAAATTAACTCATTTTTTTTAAAACTTTAAATTAAACTTTCCTTGTTTGTTGCTTTTTAACTATTTTTGCTATCTCCACACACTTCGGTGACAGAGTGATAGTCAGTGTAGCCAACTGAACAACCCATTAGCGAAAAATCTTTCTTTCAGCTTTGCAGCTTGTGAGATTTTTGCTCCGCATGTTTAAATCACTTAACTACGCACCTGTTTTCCTAGCGCCTTGGAGACACCGTTATGGGGAAAACAGGATCGATTAGACATTAGGTCATCTTTCGTTGTACATATACCATTTTTTTTTATTCCAAACCATCTTAGCAAAACGATATTTTTACTTTGGAGAACTGAAGTTCGAGCCCCGTGGAGTCAACTTCAATTCTCCAAACTCGCATTCATTTTTTTTTCATTTGTGTAATAGGCAGATGAGTTGTCGCTCACTAGTACCATTCACTTTTCAAGTACAAGGTCAGGTATTCATTTTTCTGATGCATATTAGGCTCATCCGTGAGTGCCTTAATTATTCGTTCTCGTTCAGATTATATATGCAAATCAGAGATAAGGAATCGAATTCCGAAAACAACACGTTTCATATTCCTCGTCGCCCGAATACGTAAGATCTGCTTATTCATAATATCACGCTGTAATTCTATTTGGTAGCCCGAGCAGAAACTTTCCTTTCATTGTTAGTAATTTTCAATCGTTACAAAACTTGGCTTCCAATACCGGAACCCCAGTGTTACAAGAAATGGCTTCCCGAACAGGGACCCGAATGCGTAGTTAATCTTATTTGAGGGACCCGAATGCGTAGTTAATCTTATTTGAGGGACCCGAATGCGTAGTTAATCTTATTTGAGGAACCCGAATGCGTAGTTAATCTTATTTGAGGGACCCGAATGCGTAGTTAATCTTATTTGAGGGACCCGAATGCGTAGTTAATCTTATTTGAGGAACCCGAATGCGTAGTTAATTTTATTTCAGGACCGAAAAGCGTAGTAAGCTAAAAAAAAAAAAAAAAAAAAGTAGGAAATCTAGTTTGGAGAAGCATACATAGTAAATTTCGAACAGCGAACGAAAACAGTAATCAAGTCTATTCCGTAATACTAAAATTAAGAATGGGAAGCGTGATAGGAAATTAGGTAACTTTGTATTCAAAGAATCATTATTTCGAGATTACCCGTAGGGAACGATTAAGCGTTCTACTCCCCCTCGCAACCAATTTTATTTCATTTCAGCACATGCGTAAAAAATAATAATAATAATAATAATAATAATAATAATTGTTCTTACCTCATGTTTGTTTGTTTGATTGGAAGAGAAAGGAAATACACCATTTTGTTTGTTTAACAAAAAAGAGAAGAAAAGAAGGAAAGAAGAAAACAAAAAGGTAATGCACCAGGTAAGCGACTAATATAAGTGAACATGCAAATTCTTGGCATATTGATGCATAAATTTAGCTAAGTGTGTTTCTAGTGAATAACATTAGTATTAACATAATTATATATTCATATATAGATATAGGTTTAGAATAGGTCAGATTTAATACTTTTATTTACACATGCATTTTATTACTTACATATTATTGTGTTTTAGACATGTTATCTGTTAATTAATACACTATTTGAATATACACATAAATATCCATATGAATATAGTAAAAAAAAAAAAAAAAAAACAAGAATGAACTAAGTTGTTGTGGAAAACGTGTGGTGATAAAGTAGCTTGGCATGCTACATTGATGAAATAGTAATATTTTTGCGTATTAAGGTGAACTTAGAGTACGAAATTTAGAGTGATTGACAGCATAGGTCAGACAATTAGAATTCATTTTAGACAAATTTTAATAAGAATTATTCTGACAATCCAGTTATTTAAGTCTACTTGCAGATGCCACAGTTGAGGCCATCTACCCTGAGGCAACGACCAAGAAACAGGATGTCTGCAATGGAAGAAGCACAACGTTGTCGCACGTGTGGACGTGACCTATGGGAACAGGATTTGGATCCCACTGATGAGGCTCGAAATTGTCCCGAATGTGGTGACCAGAGGGATACAAGCCCAGTTATGGAAAATGATGTCACTCAAGGAAGTAGAGACAACATTCAACAGCATCACAGGCCGAACAGCACTAATGGCGATTTTCAGGAATCTCTTCTATCAGCGTTACATGAGTTCATGAGACAACAAAAAGAAGAAAACAAGAAAAACGAAGAATTTAGAGAAGAACAGAGGAAGAATATAGAAGAACAAAACAAGAAAAACGAAGAATTTAGAGAAGAACAGAGGAAGAATATAGAAGAACAAAACAAGAAAAACGAAGAATTTAGAGAAGAACAGAGGAAGAATATAGAAGAACAGAGGAAGAATATAGAAGAACAGAACAAGAAAAACGAAGAATTTAGAGAAGAACAAGATAGAAAACTTGACAAGCTCATGGAAAAACAAGACCATTTGGCAGAAGACCTCTCGAGGAAACTACAGGAGCAAGCTAGGAGGCTGGACGAACACGAGAAATCAAACAAGGAAGCGCTGGAGGACTTCAAGCGCACCATCTCCCAAAGTCTGGAGGAACAGAGAGAGCGGCAGCACAGGCAGTTGCAGGAGACAGAAGAACGTCTCACGGCACAAGCTGGCCAAATGGAAGAGAGGATGGTCAGGCAAATGGAGGAAAGGCAGGGACAGGTCCTAGAAGATATGCAGCGCATGCGGATGGACTTGGAGACGCAGACCCAAGCACAAAGGATAGAGCTGCAGACAAGGATGGAGAATATTGAACATTCTATGACTGTACGACAAGAGGAGCTAATAGAGAGCCTCACTAATCAGAGCACCAGGATTGAGGAACTCCGGCAAATCCAAGATGTCGAACGGGAGAAAGCAGGAGCTATTCAGCAGACGGTGGACCAACTGACAGCATCCCTAACGGAGAAGATGTCCGAGTTGGTAGAAAGGAGAGTTGGGGAAGCAGTAAGAAACATACCTCAACCCGCCTTCTCAGGAATGGAACCACCTCGAAGGACTCCGACGCCTCCGGTTTCAAACCCAATTTTAGAAGACCTCAGTCAAGGGAATCGGGAGAGTGGAAGATCTGTGGACTCTCACGCTAGCTGCAGAAGTTTTCTTCGAGCTCCTAAAATAGATGAATTGCCATCGTTTGACCCGGACACGGATGTGGGACTGCCATCAACCTTCCTTGAGCGGTTGTTGGATGACTGCAGGCTATACGGAATAGCGCAGGAAGAACTTCTCCACATAATTCCACGTATCCTACGTGGAGCAGCAAAGATGTGGATAGACAATCACATCCAACAGTTCAGAACTTTTGAAGACTTCCGTCGTGCCTTTCTGAGGAATTTCCAAAGCGAAGCCATTATTCAGCGAAAGCTCACTCGCCTCAGAAACACACGCTATAGGGCTGATTCACGTAAGTCCCTGCGTGAATTCTTTTGGGAGCAAGTCAAGGCGTTCCGAGAACTAAGTCCTTCTATGTCGGAAGCAGAAGTTCTCTCAAACGTGAAGAACATGCTACCGTTACGTATCCAAAGGCAGCTTATCGGAGTTCAGCTGGAGGATACGGAGCAACTGTCAATGATCCTCTGGGACAGCGAAGAGCTGGACAGGATAGAGAGTTTCCAGAGAGACCGAAATGCCCAAAGGAATAACAGGGGTACGACAGGCCAACGGAGAGTACAGCATGTGCGTAGGCAGTCAACGGAGGAAACCGTATATAGGGATTCCGGAAATAGAAGACAACGGAACCATCCTTATCGAAGAGAGGACAATCGATTGCGCAATACTCACCAGTCATCACAGCGGACTGACGAAGACAGTTCCGGCAGCGAGAGAAGTACAGGAGCACCGACAAGAGGTCACGCGCAGCGCCGTTTCCGCCGCAATCAAAGAAACAGAGGAGACAGGCCAAGAACTGAAGAGAGACAAGTCCGACAAGTGACCACGCATCGAGGGAACAGCTCGGAGCGAAGAGGTCCACCAGAGAAAACAATCGTGGGTCACGAGGGAGAGGTAGCAGTACACCAGACAGCATCAATGCTACCAACCCACTGGTCCTGCAGGCAGAGCAGCAGCAGGAAAACTAGAACTTGACCGCCAACGGTCCAGGGTTCGGGTTGACGGTCAGTCTCAGTCTGCTAGAAAGGAACCCAATAAAGTAGTTGACACCGATGTGGAAGGAAATGAAACAGCAGTGAAGATAAGAATTAATGCAGAAGGCAGATGTTGCACAGAGACAAATCAAAGAAACGTTGTAGAGCAAACACAAAAGAATACTGAGCCTCAGAAGATGAATGTGCACGTCTCTGCCACTTGGCTTACCTCTGATGATAATGAGAATGAACAAGAGGAAGATGAAACACAACGATATCAAACACCCAGGATAGAAGTCGTTATAAACCAACATACCTTCGAGGCAATTCTGGATACGGGCAGTGAAGCTACGTTGATTACGGAGTCTACTTGGAAAAAGATATCGGCAGATGTTCGCAACCCGACATTGCGACAAGCACAGGAGATCAGATTAGTGGATTTCACGGGGAGGTGTCAATCCAGAGCAATCGGTCGTGCAGTTATACCGATTGAGCTCTCGGAGATGGAGATTGCGTTGGAAGTATTGGTAGTTAAACGACTCAACGCACCCATTCTCCTGGGCGTGGACTTTCTGTACCGTGTACGCGCCGAGCTAGATTTCAATCGCTGTGAGCTGCGAGCGGATGCAGAACCCGCCAACATAATCCGCAAATTCCTACCTATGTCAAGAATGGAAGAGGAACTTTGCGTCGAGAAAGATCTTCAAATTTCAAATGTAACCAAAGACGAATTAATGCAAGAGATTGAAGAAAAAGTGCGTGCAGCCAATCTACCCTCGCACATTGAGGCACAACAACTTCAAGATATCCTTCGTAATCACTGCTCAGTATTTTCTGATCGTCCAGGACGCTGTAGGGTGTATCAACATGATATTGTTGTTGAAACAGAGGAGGCCATAGTTTCAAAGATATATCCGGTTGCATTAGCACACAGAGATGAAGTGCGTACGCAACTTAAGCAAATGCTTGAATGGGACATTATTAGGCCTTCAAAATCCTGTCATTTGAATCCACTGCTGGTTGTACCTAAAAGTGATAAAACTCTACGTCTATGTGTTGACTTTAGATCCCTAAATAGGCATACCAAGGTGTTACAGACACGACCTCTGGAAATTCAGGAGATACTGCAGAGATTCCACGGTGTGAAGCATTTTGCAAGAATAGATATGAACTGTTCTTTCTGGCAGCTAGAACTGACTGAACGCTCGAAACCCTATACCGCACATGACATTGAGATTATCTCTCTCAGCTTGCACGAAATTTTAACATTAGGGTTCGGATTTTTGGTGAATTTATAAATTGTCTTCTTCAACATAGATTAGGGTTAGGATTTTCATGTATTTGTACTTTTTGTCAGAATTTGAACTTTTATGTCCCAGGTAAAGAAGTTTCTCTGCTTTTCAGAAAGAAAAAAAAACATAAGACGGTAACCGCACTAATTGATCACCCACTTTTCTACCTCGCCAGTAAACGGTAATGGAATTTGCTATTGTTACTCCAGCCATACTGTCGCACTACCTAAGTACCTCGATATCGCAAATATCACGTCACAGACACACAGGAACCAAAATTTTTTATCTACAATCTTCGCAAGTGCTTATGAAACTCTTGAACATCACGTACTAGCCCAGAAGAGACGCTAGAAACCCAAGCCAAATTATCAACCGATTTTTGGGAAATGGTGTCATGAACTTAAAGCGGCGAATCAGAATCCGAAATTCAAAATTCACAAAGAGAAGAATGAAGCGTCTATTTTTTTTAAAAAAAATAAGGAAAGCTGGGAGAACTCCTACACGGAAGAGAGATTTACTCTAAGTCGACACTTCATCGTGAAAACATCACCAACACGCGATTCATAAGCATACGTCAACTCATATATACACATATATATATATTTAAGTGTTTAAATTTCAGAGAAATGGCTAGCTAAAGACCCGTTAGCAGCCAGCTACTTAAACCACGCGTTATCCACAGCAACTTCGTCGTTACAAGATTATTTATACAAATATTTAAAACATCGACACCTAGACATAATTTTTATCATCTTATGGTGACGCTACGTAATTTGTAATTTTGAACTGAGTCTGTGATTGATCTATATACGTGGACTTCCTGTATTCAGAGAGGAAAAGTAGTGCGATGGATGGCGGATATATATAAACCGTGCGAGTGAAATTTAAGTGCAGATGGATGTGATAAGTGACGCATCGTTGCATTTCAACAACATGGAGATGAAGGACGGAGACACGGGTTCGATCCCCGACACTTGGAACAGATGCCTTGCCACACGAAGACCCAGACGCTTCAGACAAACGTGGACCTCTTCTCCGGGAGTAGAATCCAGAGGACAGCGGGGTCTGAGAAGGGACATTAGGAAGCATTGTGACAGTCAATTAAGTACAGTGCAGTTTTCTTCTGAAGTGTGGAAATATAAGCGGAAGGACTTATTAAGGTAGGACAAAGTATTCTGTTATTTTCGTTATTGAAGAAGGACTATGGCCAATATTTCCGTGATTCGTAATCTCCATACTCACCTTTTTCTAGAAACTTCGGGACATTGTTTATTCATACGGAACTGTCCGTAAACATTTAGAGCATTTTTTTTAAAATTCTTTTTAAAAGAAGTAAACAAATAGCCTAATGCCTTGATTGCATTTCCAAAATTAGTTCACGGATATAGGAGCTGTTAATTTCATTCTTGAATAAGTACCATAAAATTTTTGATTATTTTACTAGTGAAATTTGTATACTTTGATTTGATCTTCAATCATGCATTTATTTGTAATCGTCATGTGTCAATATTTAGATCCTTGAAGCCGTCATTATAATCATTTATATGCAATCCAGTATTTATTTATATCAAGTATGGATTATTTCTCTTTTAAACATAAATCGCGTTTAAGATGTGTGAATGTAATGTAATTTCTGTTTTGAGTAAACTATGATTTAGCGTCAAAGTCTAGTTTTTCAAATTTTAACATTTGTATAGGTTGTGTTAGGGAAATATGTGTCAGAGCGGTAAACAGGCTTAATATGATTTTATTGTAACTTGTCAATTTTTATTATACTCATTCTTAAAAGAAACAATCAATATAAAGCTTCCAAAGACGTGCTATGTTGAGTAAGTTTCAGACAGATAAGTGTAAATACTCTTATCTCGTAATATCGTTAGAGTCTCATAAATAAGGTAAACAACTTAAGATACTCGAGTAAATCCCTTCGGAGGTACCTATCTGAGCAACGAACGCAGATAGGGTCCATAGCTATGGAGAAACGTGTATTCGCAAAATAAGGAATCAGTGAGAAAATCAGAAAGCGTCGACAATGTAATTATTTTGATCAATTGGCCAAATTATAATAATAGTAGTACCATATATATATATGTATATATATATTTCTGTGTAGTGCATTTGAATATGAAATATTTGTGTAGTTAGTGTTGTGTAACGATTTTTAAATTTTCCAACTGATATAGTATGTGTACAAAGCTATGTTTTGTTTATGCAAATCTTTTAATATTGAAAATTCATTAGAGTTCATTAGAAACAGTGCACTAAATTTTCTCAAAAGCATACTATCGCTTCTAAACTATTTCCCCAGTAAGTCTTGCAAGCAACATAAACCATTAATTCTTTCATTCCGCAATCCGATTCTTAAACTTATTTCCATTTCTTTTATTAAATAAAAAAAAAAGGGTAGTAACTGTGGGCGAATTACTTAATAGTCGGTTATGTCTGGGAGGAAAACAATAAATCATTTTGCTAATTAATATTCAGTTTAATAGAAATTTTTGTTTGTATAACTACGTCATGGTAATTATAAAGAATCGAATATTGTCAGTTTAGTTGAGTAGAAATGGATTGTTGCTAAATTTTACAGTCAAGATTGAATAATTTGAATATTACGTTGTACAGTGAAGAATGTGTTAAAAGAGATCATATTATTTGGTCAAAACAGTCAAAAGTCTGATTCATTTTCAGTAAAGTCAATTAATTCATTTTTTTTTTGTAAATCCAAATTAACTTTCTTTTTGATTTTTGTAAATATAACCTTCTTTCTCGTTAAATTTATTAAAAGTCTATTTGACGTTAGAACCAAAGCATTTATGTGGTTATCATTTCAAAGATATGCCTATTTCTTTAACTGACATTAGCATACCTAGATGTTATTTCAAATTACCCTGAACAGAAAAAGTTGAAGCACGGTTACATTGACCATCAGAAATTTTTATCTAAATTAACTCATTTTTTTTAAAACTTTAAATTAAACTTTCCTTGTTTGTTGCTTTTTAACTATTTTTGCTATCTCCACACACTTCGGTGACAGAGTGATAGTCAGTGTAGCCAACTGAACAACCCATTAGCGAAAAATCTTTCTTTCAGCTTTGCAGCTTGTGAGATTTTTGCTCCGCATGTTTAAATCACTTAACTACGCACCTGTTTTCCTAGCGCCTTGGAGACACCGTTATGGGGAAAACAGGATCGATTAGACATTAGGTCATCTTTCGTTGTACATATACCATTTTTTTTTATTCCAAACCATCTTAGCAAAACGATATTTTTACTTTGGAGAACTGAAGTTCGAGCCCCGTGGAGTCAACTTCAATTCTCCAAACTCGCATTCATTTTTTTTTCATTTGTGTAATAGGCAGATGAATTGTCGCTCACTAGTACCATTCACTTTTCAAGTACAAGGTCAGGTATTCATTTTTCTGATGCATATTAGGCTCATCCGTGAGTGCCTTAATTATTCGTTCTCGTTCAGATTATATATGCAAATCAGAGATAAGGAATCGAATTCCGAAAACAACACGTTTCATATTCCTCGTCGCCCGAATACGTAAGATCTGCTTATTCATAATATCACGCTGTAATTCTATTTGGTAGCCCGAGCAGAAACTTTCCTTTCATTGTTAGTAATTTTCAATCGTTACAAAACTTGGCTTCCAATACCGGAACCCCAGTGTTACAAGAAATGGCTTCCCGAACAGGGACCCGAATGCGTAGTTAATCTTATTTGAGGGACCCGAATGCGTAGTTAATCTTATTTGAGGGACCCGAATGCGTAGTTAATCTTATTTGAGGAACCCGAATGCGTAGTTAATCTTATTTGAGGGACCCGAATGCGTAGTTAATCTTATTTGAGGGACCCGAATGCGTAGTTAATCTTATTTGAGGAACCCGAATGCGTAGTTAATTTTATTTCAGGACCGAAAAGCGTAGTAAGCTAAAAAAAAAAAAAAAGTAGGAAATCTAGTTTGGAGAAGCATACATAGTAAATTTCGAACAGCGAACGAAAACAGTAATCAAGTCTATTCCGTAATACTAAAATTAAGAATGGGAAGCGTGATAGGAAATTAGGTAACTTTGTATTCAAAGAATCATTATTTCGAGATTACCCGTAGGGAACGATTAAGCGTTCTACTCCCCCTCGCAACCAATTTTATTTCATTTCAGCACATGCGTAAAAAAAATAATAATAATAATAATAATAATAATAATAATTGTTCTTACCCCATGTTTGTTTGTTTGATTGGAAGAGAAAGGAAATACACCATTTTGTTTGTTTAACAAAAAAGAGAAGAAAAGAAGGAAAGAAGAAAACAAAAAGGTAATGCACCAGGTAAGCGACTAATATAAGTGAACATGCAAATTCTTGGCATATTGATGCATAAATTTAGCTAAGTGTGTTTCTAGTGAATAACATTAGTATTAACATAATTATATATTCATATATAGATATAGGTTTAGAATAGGTCAGATTTAATACTTTTATTTACACATGCATTTTATTACTTACATATTATTGTGTTTTAGACATGTTATCTGTTAATTAATACACTATTTGAATATACACATAAATATCCATATGAATATAGTAAAAAAAAAAAAAAAAAAAAAAAGAATGAACTAAGTTGTTGTGGAAAACGTGTGGTGATAAAGTAGCTTGGCATGCTACATTGATGAAATAGTAATATTTTTGCGTATTAAGGTGAACTTAGAGTACGAAATTTAGAGTGATTGACAGCATAGGTCAGACAATTAGAATTCATTTTAGACAAATTTTAATAAGAATTATTCTGACAATCCAGTTATTTAAGTCTACTTGCAGATGCCACAGTTGAGGCCATCTACCCTGAGGCAACGACCAAGAAACAGGATGTCTGCAATGGAAGAAGCACAACGTTGTCGCACGTGTGGACGTGACCTATGGGAACAGGATTTGGATCCCACTGATGAGGCTCGAAATTGTCCCGAATGTGGTGACCAGAGGGATACAAGCCCAGTTATGGAAAATGATGTCACTCAAGGAAGTAGAGACAACATTCAACAGCATCACAGGCCGAACAGCACTAATGGCGATTTTCAGGAATCTCTTCTATCAGCGTTACATGAGTTCATGAGACAACAAAAAGAAGAAAACAAGAAAAACGAAGAATTTAGAGAAGAACAGAGGAAGAATATAGAAGAACAAAACAAGAAAAACGAAGAATTTAGAGAAGAACAGAGGAAGAATATAGAAGAACAAAACAAGAAAAACGAAGAATTTAGAGAAGAACAGAGGAAGAATATAGAAGAACAGAGGAAGAATATAGAAGAACAGAACAAGAAAAACGAAGAATTTAGAGAAGAACAAGATAGAAAACTTGACAAGCTCATGGAAAAACAAGACCATTTGGCAGAAGACCTCTCGAGGAAACTACAGGAGCAAGCTAGGAGGCTGGACGAACACGAGAAATCAAACAAGGAAGCGCTGGAGGACTTCAAGCGCACCATCTCCCAAAGTCTGGAGGAACAGAGAGAGCGGCAGCACAGGCAGTTGCAGGAGACAGAAGAACGTCTCACGGCACAAGCTGGCCAAATGGAAGAGAGGATGGTCAGGCAAATGGAGGAAAGGCAGGGACAGGTCCTAGAAGATATGCAGCGCATGCGGATGGACTTGGAGACGCAGACCCAAGCACAAAGGATAGAGCTGCAGACAAGGATGGAGAATATTGAACATTCTATGACTGTACGACAAGAGGAGCTAATAGAGAGCCTCACTAATCAGAGCACCAGGATTGAGGAACTCCGGCAAATCCAAGATGTCGAACGGGAGAAAGCAGGAGCTATTCAGCAGACGGTGGACCAACTGACAGCATCCCTAACGGAGAAGATGTCCGAGTTGGTAGAAAGGAGAGTTGGGGAAGCAGTAAGAAACATACCTCAACCCGCCTTCTCAGGAATGGAACCACCTCGAAGGACTCCGACGCCTCCGGTTTCAAACCCAATTTTAGAAGACCTCAGTCAAGGGAATCGGGAGAGTGGAAGATCTGTGGACTCTCACGCTAGCTGCAGAAGTTTTCTTCGAGCTCCTAAAATAGATGAATTGCCATCGTTTGACCCGGACACGGATGTGGGACTGCCATCAACCTTCCTTGAGCGGTTGTTGGATGACTGCAGGCTATACGGAATAGCGCAGGAAGAACTTCTCCACATAATTCCACGTATCCTACGTGGAGCAGCAAAGATGTGGATAGACAATCACATCCAACAGTTCAGAACTTTTGAAGACTTCCGTCGTGCCTTTCTGAGGAATTTCCAAAGCGAAGCCATTATTCAGCGAAAGCTCACTCGCCTCAGAAACACACGCTATAGGGCTGATTCACGTAAGTCTCTGCGTGAATTCTTTTGGGAGCAAGTCAAGGCGTTCCGAGAACTAAGTCCTTCTATGTCGGAAGCAGAAGTTCTCTCAAACGTGAAGAACATGCTACCGTTACGTATCCAAAGGCAGCTTATCGGAGTTCAGCTGGAGGATACGGAGCAACTGTCAATGATCCTCTGGGACAGCGAAGAGCTGGACAGGATAGAGAGTTTCCAGAGAGACCGAAATGCCCAAAGGAATAACAGGGGTACGACAGGCCAACGGAGAGTACAGCATGTGCGTAGGCAGTCAACGGAGGAAACCGTATATAGGGATTCCGGAAATAGAAGACAACGGAACCATCCTTATCGAAGAGAGGACAATCGATTGCGCAATACTCACCAGTCATCACAGCGGACTGACGAAGACAGTTCCGGCAGCGAGAGAAGTACAGGAGCACCGACAAGAGGTCACGCGCAGCGCCGTTTCCGCCGCAATCAAAGAAACAGAGGAGACAGGCCAAGAACTGAAGAGAGACAAGTCCGACAAGTGACCACGCATCGAGGGAACAGCTCGGAGCGAAGAGGTCCACCAGAGAAAACAATCGTGGGTCACGAGGGAGAGGTAGCAGTACACCAGACAGCATCAATGCTACCAACCCACTGGTCCTGCAGGCAGAGCAGCAGCAGGAAAACTAGAACTTGACCGCCAACGGTCCAGGGTTCGGGTTGACGGTCAGTCTCAGTCTGCTAGAAAGGAACCCAATAAAGTAGTTGACACCGATGTGGAAGGAAATGAAACAGCAGTGAAGATAAGAATTAATGCAGAAGGCAGATGTTGCACAGAGACAAATCAAAGAAACGTTGTAGAGCAAACACAAAAGAATACTGAGCCTCAGAAGATGAATGTGCACGTCTCTGCCACTTGGCTTACCTCTGATGATAATGAGAATGAACAAGAGGAAGATGAAACACAACGATATCAAACACCCAGGATAGAAGTCGTTATAAACCAACATACCTTCGAGGCAATTCTGGATACGGGCAGTGAAGCTACGTTGATTACGGAGTCTACTTGGAAAAAGATATCGGCAGATGTTCGCAACCCGACATTGCGACAAGCACAGGAGATCAGATTAGTGGATTTCACGGGGAGGTGTCAATCCAGAGCAATCGGTCGTGCAGTTATACCGATTGAGCTCTCGGAGATGGAGATTGCGTTGGAAGTATTGGTAGTTAAACGACTCAACGCACCCATTCTCCTGGGCGTGGACTTTCTGTACCGTGTACGCGCCGAGCTAGATTTCAATCGCTGTGAGCTGCGAGCGGATGCAGAACCCGCCAACATAATCCGCAAATTCCTACCTATGTCAAGAATGGAAGAGGAACTTTGCGTCGAGAAAGATCTTCAAATTTCAAATGTAACCAAAGACGAATTAATGCAAGAGATTGAAGAAAAAGTGCGTGCAGCCAATCTACCCTCGCACATTGAGGCACAACAACTTCAAGATATCCTTCGTAATCACTGCTCAGTATTTTCTGATCGTCCAGGACGCTGTAGGGTGTATCAACATGATATTGTTGTTGAAACAGAGGAGGCCATAGTTTCAAAGATATATCCGGTTGCATTAGCACACAGAGATGAAGTGCGTACGCAACTTAAGCAAATGCTTGAATGGGACATTATTAGGCCTTCAAAATCCTGTCATTTGAATCCACTGCTGGTTGTACCTAAAAGTGATAAAACTCTACGTCTATGTGTTGACTTTAGATCCCTAAATAGGCATACCAAGGTGTTACAGACACGACCTCTGGAAATTCAGGAGATACTGCAGAGATTCCACGGTGTGAAGCATTTTGCAAGAATAGATATGAACTGTTCTTTCTGGCAGCTAGAACTGACTGAACGCTCGAAACCCTATACCGCACATGACATTGAGATTATCTCTCTCAGCTTGCACGAAATTTTAACATTAGGGTTCGGATTTTTGGTGAATTTATAAATTGTCTTCTTCAACATAGATTAGGGTTAGGATTTTCATGTATTTGTACTTTTTGTCAGAATTTGAACTTTTATGTCCCAGGTAAAGAAGTTTCTCTGCTTTTCAGAAAGAAAAAAAAACATAAGACGGTAACCGCACTAATTGATCACCCACTTTTCTACCTCGCCAGTAAACGGTAATGGAATTTGCTATTGTTACTCCAGCCATACTGTCGCACTACCTAAGTACCTCGATATCGCAAATATCACGTCACAGACACACAGGAACCAAAATTTTTTATCTACAATCTTCGCAAGTGCTTATGAAACTCTTGAACATCACGTACTAGCCCAGAAGAGACGCTAGAAACCCAAGCCAAATTATCAACCGATTTTTGGGAAATGGTGTCATGAACTTAAAGCGGCGAATCAGAATCCGAAATTCAAAATTCACAAAGAGAAGAATGAAGCGTCTATTTTTTTTAAAAAAAATAAGGAAAGCTGGGAGAACTCCTACACGGAAGAGAGATTTACTCTAAGTCGACACTTCATCGTGAAAACATCACCAACACGCGATTCATAAGCATACGTCAACTCATATATACACATATATATATATATTTAAGTGTTTAAATTTCAGAGAAATGGCTAGCTAAAGACCCGTTAGCAGCCAGCTACTTAAACCACGCGTTATCCACAGCAACTTCGTCGTTACAAGATTATTTATACAAATATTTAAAACATCGACACCTAGACATAATTTTTATCATCTTATGGTGACGCTACGTAATTTGTAATTTTGAACTGAGTCTGTGATTGATCTATATACGTGGACTTCCTGTATTCAGAGAGGAAAAGTAGTGCGATGGATGGCGGATATATATAAACCGTGCGAGTGAAATTTAAGTGCAGATGGATGTGATAAGTGACGCATCGTTGCATTTCAACAACATGGAGATGAAGGACGGAGACACGGGTTCGATCCCCGACACTTGGAACAGATGCCTTGCCACACGAAGACCCAGACGCTTCAGACAAACGTGGACCTCTTCTCCGGGAGTAGAATCCAGAGGACAGCGGGGTCTGAGAAGGGACATTAGGAAGCATTGTGACAGTCAATTAAGTACAGTGCAGTTTTCTTCTGAAGTGTGGAAATATAAGCGGAAGGACTTATTAAGGTAGGACAAAGTATTCTGTTATTTTCGTTATTGAAGAAGGACTATGGCCAATATTTCCGTGATTCGTAATCTCCATACTCACCTTTTTCTAGAAACTTCGGGACATTGTTTATTCATACGGAACTGTCCGTAAACATTTAGAGCATTTTTTTTAAAATTCTTTTTAAAAGAAGTAAACAAATAGCCTAATGCCTTGATTGCATTTCCAAAATTAGTTCACGGATATAGGAGCTGTTAATTTCATTCTTGAATAAGTACCATAAAATTTTTGATTATTTTACTAGTGAAATTTGTATACTTTGATTTGATCTTCAATCATGCATTTATTTGTAATCGTCATGTGTCAATATTTAGATCCTTGAAGCCGTCATTATAATCATTTATATGCAATCCAGTATTTATTTATATCAAGTATGGATTATTTCTCTTTTAAACATAAATCGCGTTTAAGATGTGTGAATGTAATGTAATTTCTGTTTTGAGTAAACTATGATTTAGCGTCAAAGTCTAGTTTTTCAAATTTTAACATTTGTATAGGTTGTGTTAGGGAAATATGTGTCAGAGCGGTAAACAGGCTTAATATGATTTTATTGTAACTTGTCAATTTTTATTATACTCATTCTTAAAAGAAACAATCAATATAAAGCTTCCAAAGACGTGCTATGTTGAGTAAGTTTCAGACAGATAAGTGTAAATACTCTTATCTCGTAATATCGTTAGAGTCTCATAAATAAGGTAAACAACTTAAGATACTCGAGTAAATCCCTTCGGAGGTACCTATCTGAGCAACGAACGCAGATAGGGTCCATAGCTATGGAGAAACGTGTATTCGCAAAATAAGGAATCAGTGAGAAAATCAGAAAGCGTCGACAATGTAATTATTTTGATCAATTGGCCAAATTATAATAATAGTAGTACCATATATATATATGTATATATATATTTCTGTGTAGTGCATTTGAATATGAAATATTTGTGTAGTTAGTGTTGTGTAACGATTTTTAAATTTTCCAACTGATATAGTATGTGTACAAAGCTATGTTTTGTTTATGCAAATCTTTTAATATTGAAAATTCATTAGAGTTCATTAGAAACAGTGCACTAAATTTTCTCAAAAGCATACTATCGCTTCTAAACTATTTCCCCAGTAAGTCTTGCAAGCAACATAAACCATTAATTCTTTCATTCCGCAATCCGATTCTTAAACTTATTTCCATTTCTTTTATTAAATAAAAAAAAAGGGTAGTAACTGTGGGCGAATTACTTAATAGTCGGTTATGTCTGGGAGGAAAACAATAAATCATTTTGCTAATTAATATTCAGTTTAATAGAAATTTTTGTTTGTATAACTACGTCATGGTAATTATAAAGAATCGAATATTGTCAGTTTAGTTGAGTAGAAATGGATTGTTGCTAAATTTTACAGTCAAGATTGAATAATTTGAATATTACGTTGTACAGTGAAGAATGTGTTAAAAGAGATCATATTATTTGGTCAAAACAGTCAAAAGTCTGATTCATTTTCAGTAAAGTCAATTAATTCATTTTTTTTTTTTTTGTAAATCCAAATTAACTTTCTTTTTGATTTTTGTAAATATAACCTTCTTTCTCGTTAAATTTATTAAAAGTCTATTTGACGTTAGAACCAAAGCATTTATGTGGTTATCATTTCAAAGATATGCCTATTTCTTTAACTGACATTAGCATACCTAGATGTTATTTCAAATTACCCTGAACAGAAAAAGTTGAAGCACGGTTACATTGACCATCAGAAATTTTTATCTAAATTAACTCATTTTTTTTAAAACTTTAAATTAAACTTTCCTTGTTTGTTGCTTTTTAACTATTTTTGCTATCTCCACACACTTCGGTGACAGAGTGATAGTCAGTGTAGCCAACTGAACAACCCATTAGCGAAAAATCTTTCTTTCAGCTTTGCAGCTTGTGAGATTTTTGCTCCGCATGTTTAAATCACTTAACTACGCACCTGTTTTCCTAGCGCCTTGGAGACACCGTTATGGGGAAAACAGGATCGATTAGACATTAGGTCATCTTTCGTTGTACATATACCATTTTTTTTTATTCCAAACCATCTTAGCAAAACGATATTTTTACTTTGGAGAACTGAAGTTCGAGCCCCGTGGAGTCAACTTCAATTCTCCAAACTCGCATTCATTTTTTTTTCATTTGTGTAATAGGCAGATGAATTGTCGCTCACTAGTACCATTCACTTTTCAAGTACAAGGTCAGGTATTCATTTTTCTGATGCATATTAGGCTCATCCGTGAGTGCCTTAATTATTCGTTCTCGTTCAGATTATATATGCAAATCAGAGATAAGGAATCGAATTCCGAAAACAACACGTTTCATATTCCTCGTCGCCCGAATACGTAAGATCTGCTTATTCATAATATCACGCTGTAATTCTATTTGGTAGCCCGAGCAGAACAGAAACTTTCCTTTCATTGTTAGTAATTTTCAATCGTTACAAAACTTGGCTTCCAATACCGGAACCCCAGTGTTACAAGAAATGGCTTCCCGAACAGGGACCCGAATGCGTAGTTAATCTTATTTGAGGGACCCGAATGCGTAGTTAATCTTATTTGAGGGACCCGAATGCGTAGTTAATCTTATTTGAGGAACCCGAATGCGTAGTTAATCTTATTTGAGGGACCCGAATGCGTAGTTAATCTTATTTGAGGGACCCGAATGCGTAGTTAATCTTATTTGAGGAACCCGAATGCGTAGTTAATTTTATTTCAGGACCGAAAAGCGTAGTAAGCTAAAAAAAAAAAAAAAAAAAGTAGGAAATCTAGTTTGGAGAAGCATACATAGTAAATTTCGAACAGCGAACGAAAACAGTAATCAAGTCTATTCCGTAATACTAAAATTAAGAATGGGAAGCGTGATAGGAAATTAGGTAACTTTGTATTCAAAGAATCATTATTTCGAGATTACCCGTAGGGAACGATTAAGCGTTCTACTCCCCCTCGCAACCAATTTTATTTCATTTCAGCACATGCGTAAAAAAAATAATAATAATAATAATAATAATAATAATAATTGTTCTTACCTCATGTTTGTTTGTTTGATTGGAAGAGAAAGGAAATACACCATTTTGTTTGTTTAACAAAAAAGAGAAGAAAAGAAGGAAAGAAGAAAACAAAAAGGTAATGCACCAGGTAAGCGACTAATATAAGTGAACATGCAAATTCTTGGCATATTGATGCATAAATTTAGCTAAGTGTGTTTCTAGTGAATAACATTAGTATTAACATAATTATATATTCATATATAGATATAGGTTTAGAATAGGTCAGATTTAATACTTTTATTTACACATGCATTTTATTACTTACATATTATTGTGTTTTAGACATGTTATCTGTTAATTAATACACTATTTGAATATACACATAAATATCCATATGAATATAGTAAAAAAAAAAAAAAAAAAAAGAATGAACTAAGTTGTTGTGGAAAACGTGTGGTGATAAAGTAGCTTGGCATGCTACATTGATGAAATAGTAATATTTTTGCGTATTAAGGTGAACTTAGAGTACGAAATTTAGAGTGATTGACAGCATAGGTCAGACAATTAGAATTCATTTTAGACAAATTTTAATAAGAATTATTCTGACAATCCAGTTATTTAAGTCTACTTGCAGATGCCACAGTTGAGGCCATCTACCCTGAGGCAACGACCAAGAAACAGGATGTCTGCAATGGAAGAAGCACAACGTTGTCGCACGTGTGGACGTGACCTATGGGAACAGGATTTGGATCCCACTGATGAGGCTCGAAATTGTCCCGAATGTGGTGACCAGAGGGATACAAGCCCAGTTATGGAAAATGATGTCACTCAAGGAAGTAGAGACAACATTCAACAGCATCACAGGCCGAACAGCACTAATGGCGATTTTCAGGAATCTCTTCTATCAGCGTTACATGAGTTCATGAGACAACAAAAAGAAGAAAACAAGAAAAACGAAGAATTTAGAGAAGAACAGAGGAAGAATATAGAAGAACAAAACAAGAAAAACGAAGAATTTAGAGAAGAACAGAGGAAGAATATAGAAG
The DNA here is from genome assembly GCF_964235325.1 of Thermobia domestica. Classification (NCBI taxonomy): domain Eukaryota; kingdom Metazoa; phylum Arthropoda; class Insecta; order Zygentoma; family Lepismatidae; genus Thermobia; species Thermobia domestica. The sequence goes on along the minus strand of NW_027657272.1, from coordinate 7,358 downwards.
AACAAAACAAGAAAAACGAAGAATTTAGAGAAGAACAGAGGAAGAATATAGAAGAACAGAGGAAGAATATAGAAGAACAGAACAAGAAAAACGAAGAATTTAGAGAAGAACAAGATAGAAAACTTGACAAGCTCATGGAAAAACAAGACCATTTGGCAGAAGACCTCTCGAGGAAACTACAGGAGCAAGCTAGGAGGCTGGACGAACACGAGAAATCAAACAAGGAAGCGCTGGAGGACTTCAAGCGCACCATCTCCCAAAGTCTGGAGGAACAGAGAGAGCGGCAGCACAGGCAGTTGCAGGAGACAGAAGAACGTCTCACGGCACAAGCTGGCCAAATGGAAGAGAGGATGGTCAGGCAAATGGAGGAAAGGCAGGGACAGGTCCTAGAAGATATGCAGCGCATGCGGATGGACTTGGAGACGCAGACCCAAGCACAAAGGATAGAGCTGCAGACAAGGATGGAGAATATTGAACATTCTATGACTGTACGACAAGAGGAGCTAATAGAGAGCCTCACTAATCAGAGCACCAGGATTGAGGAACTCCGGCAAATCCAAGATGTCGAACGGGAGAAAGCAGGAGCTATTCAGCAGACGGTGGACCAACTGACAGCATCCCTAACGGAGAAGATGTCCGAGTTGGTAGAAAGGAGAGTTGGGGAAGCAGTAAGAAACATACCTCAACCCGCCTTCTCAGGAATGGAACCACCTCGAAGGACTCCGACGCCTCCGGTTTCAAACCCAATTTTAGAAGACCTCAGTCAAGGGAATCGGGAGAGTGGAAGATCTGTGGACTCTCACGCTAGCTGCAGAAGTTTTCTTCGAGCTCCTAAAATAGATGAATTGCCATCGTTTGACCCGGACACGGATGTGGGACTGCCATCAACCTTCCTTGAGCGGTTGTTGGATGACTGCAGGCTATACGGAATAGCGCAGGAAGAACTTCTCCACATAATTCCACGTATCCTACGTGGAGCAGCAAAGATGTGGATAGACAATCACATCCAACAGTTCAGAACTTTTGAAGACTTCCGTCGTGCCTTTCTGAGGAATTTCCAAAGCGAAGCCATTATTCAGCGAAAGCTCACTCGCCTCAGAAACACACGCTATAGGGCTGATTCACGTAAGTCTCTGCGTGAATTCTTTTGGGAGCAAGTCAAGGCGTTCCGAGAACTAAGTCCTTCTATGTCGGAAGCAGAAGTTCTCTCAAACGTGAAGAACATGCTACCGTTACGTATCCAAAGGCAGCTTATCGGAGTTCAGCTGGAGGATACGGAGCAACTGTCAATGATCCTCTGGGACAGCGAAGAGCTGGACAGGATAGAGAGTTTCCAGAGAGACCGAAATGCCCAAAGGAATAACAGGGGTACGACAGGCCAACGGAGAGTACAGCATGTGCGTAGGCAGTCAACGGAGGAAACCGTATATAGGGATTCCGGAAATAGAAGACAACGGAACCATCCTTATCGAAGAGAGGACAATCGATTGCGCAATACTCACCAGTCATCACAGCGGACTGACGAAGACAGTTCCGGCAGCGAGAGAAGTACAGGAGCACCGACAAGAGGTCACGCGCAGCGCCGTTTCCGCCGCAATCAAAGAAACAGAGGAGACAGGCCAAGAACTGAAGAGAGACAAGTCCGACAAGTGACCACGCATCGAGGGAACAGCTCGGAGCGAAGAGGTCCACCAGAGAAAACAATCGTGGGTCACGAGGGAGAGGTAGCAGTACACCAGACAGCATCAATGCTACCAACCCACTGGTCCTGCAGGCAGAGCAGCAGCAGGAAAACTAGAACTTGACCGCCAACGGTCCAGGGTTCGGGTTGACGGTCAGTCTCAGTCTGCTAGAAAGGAACCCAATAAAGTAGTTGACACCGATGTGGAAGGAAATGAAACAGCAGTGAAGATAAGAATTAATGCAGAAGGCAGATGTTGCACAGAGACAAATCAAAGAAACGTTGTAGAGCAAACACAAAAGAATACTGAGCCTCAGAAGATGAATGTGCACGTCTCTGCCACTTGGCTTACCTCTGATGATAATGAGAATGAACAAGAGGAAGATGAAACACAACGATATCAAACACCCAGGATAGAAGTCGTTATAAACCAACATACCTTCGAGGCAATTCTGGATACGGGCAGTGAAGCTACGTTGATTACGGAGTCTACTTGGAAAAAGATATCGGCAGATGTTCGCAACCCGACATTGCGACAAGCACAGGAGATCAGATTAGTGGATTTCACGGGGAGGTGTCAATCCAGAGCAATCGGTCGTGCAGTTATACCGATTGAGCTCTCGGAGATGGAGATTGCGTTGGAAGTATTGGTAGTTAAACGACTCAACGCACCCATTCTCCTGGGCGTGGACTTTCTGTACCGTGTACGCGCCGAGCTAGATTTCAATCGCTGTGAGCTGCGAGCGGATGCAGAACCCGCCAACATAATCCGCAAATTCCTACCTATGTCAAGAATGGAAGAGGAACTTTGCGTCGAGAAAGATCTTCAAATTTCAAATGTAACCAAAGACGAATTAATGCAAGAGATTGAAGAAAAAGTGCGTGCAGCCAATCTACCCTCGCACATTGAGGCACAACAACTTCAAGATATCCTTCGTAATCACTGCTCAGTATTTTCTGATCGTCCAGGACGCTGTAGGGTGTATCAACATGATATTGTTGTTGAAACAGAGGAGGCCATAGTTTCAAAGATATATCCGGTTGCATTAGCACACAGAGATGAAGTGCGTACGCAACTTAAGCAAATGCTTGAATGGGACATTATTAGGCCTTCAAAATCCTGTCATTTGAATCCACTGCTGGTTGTACCTAAAAGTGATAAAACTCTACGTCTATGTGTTGACTTTAGATCCCTAAATAGGCATACCAAGGTGTTACAGACACGACCTCTGGAAATTCAGGAGATACTGCAGAGATTCCACGGTGTGAAGCATTTTGCAAGAATAGATATGAACTGTTCTTTCTGGCAGCTAGAACTGACTGAACGCTCGAAACCCTATACCGCACATGACATTGAGATTATCTCTCTCAGCTTGCACGAAATTTTAACATTAGGGTTCGGATTTTTGGTGAATTTATAAATTGTCTTCTTCAACATAGATTAGGGTTAGGATTTTCATGTATTTGTACTTTTTGTCAGAATTTGAACTTTTATGTCCCAGGTAAAGAAGTTTCTCTGCTTTTCAGAAAGAAAAAAAAACATAAGACGGTAACCGCACTAATTGATCACCCACTTTTCTACCTCGCCAGTAAACGGTAATGGAATTTGCTATTGTTACTCCAGCCATACTGTCGCACTACCTAAGTACCTCGATATCGCAAATATCACGTCACAGACACACAGGAACCAAAATTTTTTATCTACAATCTTCGCAAGTGCTTATGAAACTCTTGAACATCACGTACTAGCCCAGAAGAGACGCTAGAAACCCAAGCCAAATTATCAACCGATTTTTGGGAAATGGTGTCATGAACTTAAAGCGGCGAATCAGAATCCGAAATTCAAAATTCACAAAGAGAAGAATGAAGCGTCTATTTTTTTTAAAAAAAATAAGGAAAGCTGGGAGAACTCCTACACGGAAGAGAGATTTACTCTAAGTCGACACTTCATCGTGAAAACATCACCAACACGCGATTCATAAGCATACGTCAACTCATATATACACATATATATATATATTTAAGTGTTTAAATTTCAGAGAAATGGCTAGCTAAAGACCCGTTAGCAGCCAGCTACTTAAACCACGCGTTATCCACAGCAACTTCGTCGTTACAAGATTATTTATACAAATATTTAAAACATCGACACCTAGACATAATTTTTATCATCTTATGGTGACGCTACGTAATTTGTAATTTTGAACTGAGTCTGTGATTGATCTATATACGTGGACTTCCTGTATTCAGAGAGGAAAAGTAGTGCGATGGATGGCGGATATATATAAACCGTGCGAGTGAAATTTAAGTGCAGATGGATGTGATAAGTGACGCATCGTTGCATTTCAACAACATGGAGATGAAGGACGGAGACACGGGTTCGATCCCCGACACTTGGAACAGATGCCTTGCCACACGAAGACCCAGACGCTTCAGACAAACGTGGACCTCTTCTCCGGGAGTAGAATCCAGAGGACAGCGGGGTCTGAGAAGGGACATTAGGAAGCATTGTGACAGTCAATTAAGTACAGTGCAGTTTTCTTCTGAAGTGTGGAAATATAAGCGGAAGGACTTATTAAGGTAGGACAAAGTATTCTGTTATTTTCGTTATTGAAGAAGGACTATGGCCAATATTTCCGTGATTCGTAATCTCCATACTCACCTTTTTCTAGAAACTTCGGGACATTGTTTATTCATACGGAACTGTCCGTAAACATTTAGAGCATTTTTTTTAAAATTCTTTTTAAAAGAAGTAAACAAATAGCCTAATGCCTTGATTGCATTTCCAAAATTAGTTCACGGATATAGGAGCTGTTAATTTCATTCTTGAATAAGTACCATAAAATTTTTGATTATTTTACTAGTGAAATTTGTATACTTTGATTTGATCTTCAATCATGCATTTATTTGTAATCGTCATGTGTCAATATTTAGATCCTTGAAGCCGTCATTATAATCATTTATATGCAATCCAGTATTTATTTATATCAAGTATGGATTATTTCTCTTTTAAACATAAATCGCGTTTAAGATGTGTGAATGTAATGTAATTTCTGTTTTGAGTAAACTATGATTTAGCGTCAAAGTCTAGTTTTTCAAATTTTAACATTTGTATAGGTTGTGTTAGGGAAATATGTGTCAGAGCGGTAAACAGGCTTAATATGATTTTATTGTAACTTGTCAATTTTTATTATACTCATTCTTAAAAGAAACAATCAATATAAAGCTTCCAAAGACGTGCTATGTTGAGTAAGTTTCAGACAGATAAGTGTAAATACTCTTATCTCGTAATATCGTTAGAGTCTCATAAATAAGGTAAACAACTTAAGATACTCGAGTAAATCCCTTCGGAGGTACCTATCTGAGCAACGAACGCAGATAGGGTCCATAGCTATGGAGAAACGTGTATTCGCAAAATAAGGAATCAGTGAGAAAATCAGAAAGCGTCGACAATGTAATTATTTTGATCAATTGGCCAAATTATAATAATAGTAGTACCATATATATATATGTATATATATATTTCTGTGTAGTGCATTTGAATATGAAATATTTGTGTAGTTAGTGTTGTGTAACGATTTTTAAATTTTCCAACTGATATAGTATGTGTACAAAGCTATGTTTTGTTTATGCAAATCTTTTAATATTGAAAATTCATTAGAGTTCATTAGAAACAGTGCACTAAATTTTCTCAAAAGCATACTATCGCTTCTAAACTATTTCCCCAGTAAGTCTTGCAAGCAACATAAACCATTAATTCTTTCATTCCGCAATCCGATTCTTAAACTTATTTCCATTTCTTTTATTAAATAAAAAAAAAGGGTAGTAACTGTGGGCGAATTACTTAATAGTCGGTTATGTCTGGGAGGAAAACAATAAATCATTTTGCTAATTAATATTCAGTTTAATAGAAATTTTTGTTTGTATAACTACGTCATGGTAATTATAAAGAATCGAATATTGTCAGTTTAGTTGAGTAGAAATGGATTGTTGCTAAATTTTACAGTCAAGATTGAATAATTTGAATATTACGTTGTACAGTGAAGAATGTGTTAAAAGAGATCATATTATTTGGTCAAAACAGTCAAAAGTCTGATTCATTTTCAGTAAAGTCAATTAATTCATTTTTTTTTTTTTTGTAAATCCAAATTAACTTTCTTTTTGATTTTTGTAAATATAACCTTCTTTCTCGTTAAATTTATTAAAAGTCTATTTGACGTTAGAACCAAAGCATTTATGTGGTTATCATTTCAAAGATATGCCTATTTCTTTAACTGACATTAGCATACCTAGATGTTATTTCAAATTACCCTGAACAGAAAAAGTTGAAGCACGGTTACATTGACCATCAGAAATTTTTATCTAAATTAACTCATTTTTTTTAAAACTTTAAATTAAACTTTCCTTGTTTGTTGCTTTTTAACTATTTTTGCTATCTCCACACACTTCGGTGACAGAGTGATAGTCAGTGTAGCCAACTGAACAACCCATTAGCGAAAAATCTTTCTTTCAGCTTTGCAGCTTGTGAGATTTTTGCTCCGCATGTTTAAATCACTTAACTACGCACCTGTTTTCCTAGCGCCTTGGAGACACCGTTATGGGGAAAACAGGATCGATTAGACATTAGGTCATCTTTCGTTGTACATATACCATTTTTTTTTATTCCAAACCATCTTAGCAAAACGATATTTTTACTTTGGAGAACTGAAGTTCGAGCCCCGTGGAGTCAACTTCAATTCTCCAAACTCGCATTCATTTTTTTTTCATTTGTGTAATAGGCAGATGAATTGTCGCTCACTAGTACCATTCACTTTTCAAGTACAAGGTCAGGTATTCATTTTTCTGATGCATATTAGGCTCATCCGTGAGTGCCTTAATTATTCGTTCTCGTTCAGATTATATATGCAAATCAGAGATAAGGAATCGAATTCCGAAAACAACACGTTTCATATTCCTCGTCGCCCGAATACGTAAGATCTGCTTATTCATAATATCACGCTGTAATTCTATTTGGTAGCCCGAGCAGAAACTTTCCTTTCATTGTTAGTAATTTTCAATCGTTACAAAACTTGGCTTCCAATACCGGAACCCCAGTGTTACAAGAAATGGCTTCCCGAACAGGGACCCGAATGCGTAGTTAATCTTATTTGAGGGACCCGAATGCGTAGTTAATCTTATTTGAGGGACCCGAATGCGTAGTTAATCTTATTTGAGGAACCCGAATGCGTAGTTAATCTTATTTGAGGGACCCGAATGCGTAGTTAATCTTATTTGAGGGACCCGAATGCGTAGTTAATCTTATTTGAGGAACCCGAATGCGTAGTTAATTTTATTTCAGGACCGAAAAGCGTAGTAAGCTAAAAAAAAAAAAAAAAAAAGTAGGAAATCTAGTTTGGAGAAGCATACATAGTAAATTTCGAACAGCGAACGAAAACAGTAATCAAGTCTATTCCGTAATACTAAAATTAAGAATGGGAAGCGTGATAGGAAATTAGGTAACTTTGTATTCAAAGAATCATTATTTCGAGATTACCCGTAGGGAACGATTAAGCGTTCTACTCCCCCTCGCAACCAATTTTATTTCATTTCAGCACATGCGTAAAAAAAATAATAATAATAATAATAATAATAATAATAATTGTTCTTACCTCATGTTTGTTTGTTTGATTGGAAGAGAAAG
>NW_027657271.1:0-34384 GCF_964235325.1 Thermobia domestica | reverse complement strand
AAATTTTGATTCGCGAGACATCTTTATACGTGATAAGAGTCTCGTTATGTTTGGTCACTTCCCATATATATATATATATATAATTAGAACTCTCAGTGTTAATATTTCATTAGAGTAATTAACTGTACTAGGGATAAATTCAGAAGATTTCTGTTTGAGATTGAAAGAAATACTTCGAAAACACTGATAACCCTAGTTGAGTCCTATCGGAAAAATCAACTGGGAGGTGGTACTCATTGTCGTAGAAGAAGAAACTCCTCTGACGGTTTAGAAGGAGATTGTCTTTCAACTATTATACAGTTTGTCCGTAAGGTCATGGTGAACTTTTAACTGGTCACATGAATTCAACGAAACAATGTAGAAATGTGAAATCTACACCAAATAAAAGGAAAACTTTCCAAATTTCATACATTTTCAGAGCAGTTTGATGGTGCTTGCATTTGTTGCCCTACAAATATTTAAGTGATATTCGAGACCTTCCTACAAACGGTTAAGGATATCTGGCGTAACAGAGTGAATAAAGTTGGTGATTTTCTGTTCTGAAATTTGGTAATTCGCTACACACATGTTCTTCACGTAACCCCAATAATAAAAGTTTAAGAACAGCACATCCGTTCTAGAAAATTATCGAGTTGTCATCGGTTACTCAAAACTATTCGAGTATTTGAAGGTTTCGAGTATTATTGAAATTTGGACTATTATGAAAAGATCAAGTGTTATCTAAGTTTCAGGTATTATCGAAGCTTCGAGTATTATCGAAATTTCTAGTGTTCGTTTTTTTTTTTTTTTTTAAATTTTGAGCATTAGTTAAACTTTCAATGTTATTAACATTTTGGTTATTGTGGAGCTATTACGAAAATTCATTCATCAAGTATTCGAAAGTTTTCAAATGTCACTATAATTTGTTGACCATGATTTCTTTTTTGAAATTGTTTTAGGCCCGACTCTGATGCACGAGGCTAACCTAGGCCAAAAATGTACATGTCTAACTTTTATTCGAATCAGGGATCCCTATCTTTGGAGTGCAGCAATCTAACCTCTTTTGCAAGCAAGATCGGCATGAAAGCTTATGTGCCTGTAACAATGCGAAAATTAATAACATGTCAGGTATGAAGGAAAAATGTTTATTAAACCGAGAAAGCCCACGCTAATTTTTACCATTAAAAGGCCCAGGGTTTGCTTCTGAGGCTCCCTGCTGCATATAGAAGCTACCTGAACTCACCGCGACCATTTGTATTTTCCGGCATTAATAGGAAAGGCTAGTCACTACTTTGCTATGAAATCATTTGTCATTGGTAATAACAATAAGCAGTGTCAAATAATTAGAAAAGTACATACTTCAATAGGAGCCTCAGAAACACATCTTGAGCCTTTTTTTTGTATAAAAAGTACTTTTTTTTCTAAAAGGCAAAGTTAAAAATGCTTAGGAAACGCAATCAAAGAGTGTATTTCAAAGTAATAGAAAAATTCTAGAGCCCAGGACACGGGACGAAATATCCATTAAAAATAATTGCTTTAAAAGTGAAACGGGGTGACTGGGAGGGACCCCTTGGGGCTTTACATCAATATAAAGAATAGCCCTATTTTTTCTGAAGTAAAATAAGAAAACGTATGAACAACTGAATCAGGGCCTATATTCCAAAGAGATAAGAGAATTCTAGACCGGAAGTCGCGCAACGAAACGTCTATTAAGAATAATTGCATTAAAAATGAGCCGGGTGCCTCTGAGGCACCCCCTGGGCTTCTTCGTGTTAATGCTTCATGTTTTACCTATAGTTTGAAATGTTCAGAATTTATCAATCTCGCCCCATAGAAGTGAAAGTGCTTTCCAAAAATGGTAACACTTCCCCCTAATATGCTAAATATTGATCGAAATGATGTGATTCTTTGCAAGGATACTGACCTTTGCCACTTACAGGCTACAGACTAATAGTTTCATGGAGCGCGGGCACTGGCGGTGCCAATAGGAATGTTCGGAAATGGCAAAAATGATTGTTTTTCGACAGGCTTCTCATCAGAGGGTTAGTGGGTCCGGTTACTGAAGCACGTGGTCATAGGCATTTTAAGATTGTGGCAAAATCGAAAATTTCGGCCATAGAAAGCAGCGCTAATAACGGAAGAGAGGTCTCAGTTTCCCATTTCTGATCGTTATGAATTACCGCAGCACGTGATCTTAGGATCTCCAAATTGGGAGCAAAGAAGAAAATTGCGAGAAACAGGATGCTGACAAAAACAGAAAATACGAACACTAATGGAAGGGTGTTCCTAGCTATTTTTCACTCACATGCAGCAATTATTTGGTGGAAAGAGATAATTGTTAATCTAATTAAATTCAGTTTTCGGTTACCATCCTAGTATTCACCCTTGTCGATTATAGTAAAAATTTATATGAGTTTGTATAACAAACTATTTCCAAACATATCAATAATTTGAATAATCTACTTACTTCACATAACCTACAACACACCACAAGGCAACAAAAGATTATAACGGTGGAAGTAATAGAATTAACAGTAATGTTAATAATGAGAAAACGGTAATATTAACAATTGTCGTAACATCATGAATACGCTCAAAGTACTAACGAGTACTCGGACTCAAGGGTGCTCCTCTTGTGATTTAACCAAAAACAACACGAGAATGACAAAACAAAGGGGAAGGTTTTAAATTAAGTTCCATAAAAATTGCAGTATATTCTAAAGTTATCATCGGATGTTACATACAAATAGATAGACAGTGCGATCTATAATAAGAAGCTTCGCACCCGAAATTCTCTAGATGTGTTTCATTGATAGTTGAAGTTAAAACTTTACACGAGATTTCGACAATCTCAGATACTCGATGCGTTATGTTTACCCGGATAACACATTTTCAAAATCGAAGTTGGATATGTCTTTTGTCGTATCGGACTTCGTTCAGCCTTCTTATATCAGAAGCTGTTTCCACCCAGAAATTTAACTGAAACCTTCAAAACCAGATGCAAAATACTTCTTTTCTGTCTGTCCTGTTTTTGGCGAAATCAATAAAGTGACGGTTTGTATACGAATTGGGTATTGGATTCAAATACCGTTTGGGTGATGCGTGTTTTCTCTTCCTCTCTGTATATCTCCCCCCCTTTCTCGATAGATTTTTTGAACCACGTACATGAACATTGGTCGTAAAAATCTGTAGGAAGAAACTTTTCTTTGATTTCATTTTAAGGGAGGCAACTTTCAAAATAATCATTCTGCATGTAAATTAAATCTTCAACTTTTATGTCCCACTGTTATGCCAGCTATTGTAAAAGAGACGGTGATGGTGAGAAATTATGAAATATTGGAAGGAAAAAAGGGGGAGGGAGACGAGAGAACCCAGGCACATGATGTTTGTACAACATAAAGTACAGTGAACTTCAGCTGGGATCGTACAAAGGATACAAACCCCAGAAGTAAATACTTATCTGCATATAGCACCTATTATGTACACACATGTCCAAAATTATTGTCGCACGTCTATAAATATTTTATTGTAGGAATGTAATTTGATAAAGAATTCGCCCGGTATTTCTTACAATGTTAGTATGTGTATAATCGAAAAAGACATGTATGAAGCTAATTTCATGTCAAAAGAGCAGTTAATGAGAACAATAAATCGAGAATAGCATTTTTGTTTCGAATTACCATCATTTTATTCTACTAATGATAATTTTCGTATTTATAATTGTTTTCCCATGAGATATATCACAAATATACATTTCCCGATTATACACACAGTATCCGTATTAGAAGTACCCTGCAAAATTATTATCAAATTATATTCTTACAAGAAAACAGCTATAGATATGCGACAAGATTTTTGGACATGGGTGTACATCTATGACAACCTCCATTGCACTGTTTCTTCCAAATACACCAATAATCCCGAACTTTTTAAAATATTCGAATGACTACATAAATTTTAACCCGAGACGCACGAACAGTTCGAATGTCTCATACTCGTCAAATGTTTAAACAGTTCAAATGTCTCGACTTCGAGTGTCTCGAATATTTGGAGAGTCTGGAACACATTTCGAGAGTCTCGTAAATTCGATAAAATCAACATTCTTTATCAAGGAAACAGTTTTGAAATTTTATCGAACTTTTATCGATTACTTGATTATCGGAACATCCCTAGTCTTGCTTAGTTGTAATTGTCGAGCACATGCACGCACAGATTTTTTAAAGTCTCCTTAGGTAGCTCTCCCATATTGCCTCTGCAGACTTGTCGCTTACCGATAGCCCACCAAAACATTGTTTGTCCAACAAAGTCCAGGTATCCTTCAACTAGTTAGCCCTCCAAGTAATGTCATTCCCATCAGGTGGCACTACATTGTACACACGACGATATTCACGTTCCACTCTGGTCACAGATTTGAATTTTGAAAGCAACAGAACACACTGAACTCTCCTCTGTACCGTCTGCACCTAGACTGGCGTCGGTGTTGGCTGCTCCGCTGCTGCGTAGTTCGTGTATTGCGTCATGAAGTGTGTGCGCACATGCTTGCACGCCATACTACGGAAAGATGGAGAGTTTTATTTGCTGAAGTTTTTAGATTTCTATCTTCTTTTTTCGTTTTCCTTTGACCGGTCGAAATTGCCCAATGACTTAATGGACACACTGTATAATGTACCAAAAGTTACCTGTGACTGAAACCAAAATTAATGAAATAGAAAAAGAGTAATATACTATTGTTTATTTGTAAGGTTGAAAAAGTAACTAGTTTCTGCATTCAAATAAGAAATTTTACGGTAGCACATATGCCGATACAACTGTTCCGTGTTAAGGTTTGAGGATATTTACATTGATTTTTAAATAACCTTAAACGTCATCACATCGCAAAACTAAAGTACCATGAGGAGAAGATATCGTTTTATGAGGTGTTTTATTTCAGTAAAATATACCTCATACCTACGCTCGTAATATATCTGTTGTTTCATTAATTTAAGGTTTTGTGCACTGGACTATCAAAAGATTAATTGGGTATATTCCCCATTATAACACTATATAAGAGCTCTAAAGATATTTTTTCTTAGTTTTAGCGCCTCGTGTGCGAAAGATCTGTTTCTTTCTGGTAGGACCTCATGTTGTTAAGACCCAACATTAATCAGTAGGGCAATGTTTAATATAACTTTGGTACTAAAATGAACTCTATACACCAATGCAACAAAGAAATACTATAAGTTACTGGAGAAAGTTGAGTGCAAATTAAATAGTTCAAAAGCGAAAGTACCGAAGAAAAAGAAACTATTTGCTGAGCAAAACAATATATTAAAATTTAAAAACTACATGCATGTGGCAGTTTCGCGAATTAACACTTTGGCTTCATCAGACAAAGATAGTGTCTGATGAAGCCAATGTGCTGGTTGGTGAAACTATTGCACGTATGAGTTTTTAAATGCGAGTATATTGTTACACTAACCAAATTGTTTCTTTGTGCCTAAATGTATACCAAACAGAGCTTCTACCTATGGAAAATATTACGAAGGAAATGGCAAGATCTGCGAGATAAACATACCACAACGACGACAAAATAAATGTAACTAGAAATTGTTAGCGATACATGTGTTTGAGTAAAGATGAAAAGCTGGGGAGAAGAACTAAACCCGTCTTTGAAATATTGAAGTAGTTCTTGAAAGTGTTATCCATTTTAAGTTGTAAATTTGTATAACACGGCTTTTCATATTTTACTTTTAAAATGTAAGGTAGTAATATAGCAGAGAATATTTTAATTTTGGCGTTTTCTGTCTTCATGCAACGTCGATCGTGCGTTAAGAATTCGCAATTTCATTTAAAAAGAAATGAGAGAAAAGCAAGAATCGTACTCCAGTAAAATTTTTCTATGTTTAGCAGAAATGTAAATGAAACATAATGTAGCCCTTAATTTTTGTATACGAAGTAGAAGAAATATATGTTAGATTTTGCATTAGCAAGTGAGAAAGTAAGGAACAAATCGAATATTGAATACTATATTTCGATATATCGGTACGGTTCTGTATTGTCCGAATTTGGGAACACTCATGTCTAAAATTTGTGTCTCATGTCTATAAATTTTTTTCGTTGGAATATAATTTGATAACGAATTCGCCCAGTATTTCTTATAATGTGATTAAGTGTACAATCGGCAAAGACATGTATGTGGCATAAGAACGATAATACGAAAACAAAACTTTCTTATACGTTTAGCAGCATTTTATTTTACACATTCTAATTTTCTTATTTATAATTATTTCCTATCAAATTCACAACAAATATACATTTTCCGATTATACCCATAGTATCAGCATTAAAAGTATCCTGCAAAATCATTATCAAATTATATTGTTACGAGGAGACAATTATAGATATGCGTCAACAGTTTTGGACATGAGTATACATCGATATTTTGGCATGATTTGTAGCAAAATTTCGGAAAATTTAAAATAGTTCTTTCAGTAAATTTACATCCTTGTCTGGTCTCAGCCATTCCACCCACTAATTCTATTTAACCTGAAATGGTACTGACCTTCTTCTCCCGACCCGTTCTTAAATGTTAAACCTAATAACATATATTCCTATTACTTTCAGATTTCTTTAAATTCATCTCATTACTCATGGAATTTTGCAATTTTTAAATCTCCTACTTGAGCAGTTCTTTTTTTTTTTTGCGACAAGCCTTTAAATTGTTTCAAGTTTGCTTGTAATAAAATGGAAATGAAAACAGAAGACGTTCCAGTTAAACTTGAAATGAAAACAGAATACGTTCCAATTAAACTTGAAATGAAAACAGAAAACGAGTCATTTGAGGAATGTAATTATGAACTATGTATTAGTAACACTATTGATCAAAAAGATCCTCTTGCTATATGTTTGGAATATACAAGAGGAGAAAGTGCAATGGTAGGAGAGAATATCGCTTTAGAAAATAATGTGGATGGAACAATATCAGATGGAAAACTAACTTCGAAAGCAATATGTTTACCCAAATGTTTGTCAACAAATGAAGTACTTGTATATGACAAAAGTTTTGACAGTAACATCAAGCAAAAATCCTCCGATTTTACACACAACACGAAAGAGTCATGCAGTCACATCTCAGCCACTAATGGAGATATGAACGATCACAAAGAAGACATTGAAGGAAATGATAATCGAGAAGAAAGTAACAATGCTCAGGCACTCAGGTACGTTTAAATGAATTTATTCCATCAGATCTACAGTACATATGTGTAAATATTTCTTTTCAACACTTGCAATACTTAGCAAAATATTCATTTTTCGTTTACCTAAAATGGAGTTAATGGAGTTGTTAACATTTGAACACACAAAAGATCACAATCTGACGCTTAGCTTTGTAAGAGGTGTGTAAGAAGTGAGAGAGTTCGGCAGTGAAATTAGTATGCAAATATAACGGTAAATTTGTATAAACCTCCAATTCTTGTTTTCTTTTTAATAGAGTTTTTGATGCTTGGCACTCCCACATATTTTTCCATAGGTCTTATATGTGCATATAGTCAAACATTCTTTCCATCTGTTCTCTCTATATAAATTATTAATTATTAGCCTCTAAGGGAGATATGGCGTTTCAATAATTACGTTTAATGAAGAATTGAGAAAAGCATGGCGTTACCACAAACAGCTCCTTTAGTAATAATATATACGATTATTATTATCTTACCTATCATTAATGTTGCCTATTACTATTCCCAGTGCAATGTGTTACCAAAAAACAAACCAAATAACATTTCTCACCATTCCGGCTCTCGAGCTCGAAATAATTGATTTATAGTTCTCTGTGTTAGGGGAAGGCATACTTATTATACTATTCTTTCAAATAGAACTCTTCGCAAGTTACTTCACTTTCAATGTGTGTCTTCACATCATCAAACAATCGTCTAGTTCCAACAGGAAAATACTCTCCTTTTAAAACACGAGCCTGGTCATAGCTCGTGGTCGTGAACATTCTTTAGCTGACTAATCGGATCCAAGACTTCAAGTTCCTGCACGCAAACATTTTTGCATTAGAAAAGGCACTTAAATAGTGTGAATGTCCATTTCTGGCCAAAATTTGATTCCTTTGCAACTTTTTAAGCGTTTCAACCACCACCATTTTGACATTTACATCTGATTATTCTAAGAAACCGATTAAAGATATTTTAGCAATTAGCGTTTGTGCCAAGTTTGTTCTCAATCCGCTGAAAGTTATGGCGTTCACAAAAACGTTATATATATATATATATATATATAGATAGATAGATAGATAGCTAGATAGATGGATAGATAGAGAGTGAGATACAGAAACGTAGGGTGGTTTTAGTCTCACAAGGTCATGATCGGCAAAGGTACATAGAAATTTTCCTGACATGATGGTCTCTGTAATGGGCACATTTCTTAAGAAATATTGTAGACTCGCATGTGCGAAATTCGCGAAAATTTCCAGTTTTTATTAAATGTAGTTGCTTCCTCGTTTGTATTGTTTCTCTTCTCTAATAAATGTCACTGGAACTTATACCTCGTTTTCACTTAACATATTAAACGGGTAATACAACCTTTTTTTACCACCTCTCATGTGCTCTATGCATTACTAACAAAAATATAAAAAAAGATTCTCCTTGGAGCCGATTCGAACTGACATCCTTTGGAGTATTAATCTAGCGCCTTAACTACTACACCAAGGTAGTTGCTGGTAAGTGCTTGGTTATATACATATTTGTTCGCATTTGTATTTTGTGTTCCCACTTCGACAATTTCTCCTTTTTTCTCTTTTTCCCACCTTTTTCTGGATTTCTCTTTCGTTAGCGTCCTTTATTTACACTATGCACTATTCGTATTCATAGCTTGTGCCCCTCTTCAATGTTTATTCAGATTAGGCTTTTCTTCTGGCATATTCACTAAACATTTGATTGATTTAATTCTCATATTCTTCATGGGTGGAGCGCAAGAATGCCCGACGCAAAAAATAAATGTACATTTTCTTTCCTGACACATATTAGTGTTGTTCGTTTTGTGTTAACTATACACCAAACTTCAAACGAAATATTTTCATACTTTTTAATGGAACAAATTCTTCATACATTCCGGAATACTAACGCCAATTTTCGGAGTAGATCACTTTCGTATCTCAATAGAGCACTTTTCCGTTTTTTCAATGTCTTAATTTGTGGTGTTCGATGATCTCCCCGCAAAAAAAAAAAAAAAAAAAAAAAGATCATATATGGTATGACGGACGAGTTGTCCGAGGTTATCTTTGATTGCTTGTCTAATTTCACACTCTTTCCTATTTCTGTTTCATTAATGGTACTTTATCATTGCAGGTAATGCAATATTTGATCTCTGTGTTGGTCTATACATTCTGTGACCCAAATTATGGAAAATATTGGGGTAGAGCCACACACCTTTTTCAGATATAACTCAGATTGTTTTGTATTATTCGTTACTGTAGTGCTCAACAGCAATTTTCTCGTCTAATTAAATAAAGATAATCACATATTTTGTTGTTTCTACTTTCTCTTTGTCCACTTATTGATGCATACTTTAATTTATTTTATACTTATTATAACTTTCGTGCTGACTTCGCTTTGTACATATATCGTGCATCAAAGCATTAAGCCAGTTGTATTTTATGATTGAATTTGTTATTTCTGCTAATGCAACAACTAGATTTTAAAGAGTACGAGCTGATGTTTTCGAGGGTTCCGAACCTCACTGGAATTTACGTAATTGGCGTGTACAATTGCGAACGTTTCTTGAGAAACTGCTATTCACTTTACCGAACATCTGACTTACACACTAGGCTTGCACAAATGTACAGATGAACTCTGTCTGGAGTTGTACAAACTCATAGTTTACACCATCATTTTATATGAGGATGGGTTGAAATAGTAGTGAGAAAGTACTGATAATATACGAGTACATGTTCGGAAATCTGTACCAAGGAAAATTTATTGGTTTCTGTAGTAGCAAACGATTTCTTCTCCAGGCCACCCCTTGAAATCATCAGTATTCACACAACTTCGGAAATATAAGAAAGCAAATGTAATATCGAAATCTTACCTAAGGTTTTGCTAACAGTTTTACAAGGCTTCGCTTCGCCAGGAATTGAAGCAGGGAATATTGGGTGTACGTATTAATCCTTCTCCATTAAAGGAGAACTTAGTTCTTTAAACAAAGTTGTAGCAAGTTTTAAAGTGTGTTGTATGAAACGAAAGAACCTAGCACGTATTTCAATATACAGTATGGCGTTAAATTCGTTATACAAGAACAGAAGAGTGATTCTTGAAAGTGAAACAAACAAAAAAAATCTAATAAACATAGGACAAAAACTGCGTCATTTACGTGTTATAGGCTGTCAAAAGCATGGGAAAACGAACTTAACTATTTCACTAACTACTAAGCGTAGACGTGATGCGGCATGATATCGTCAAAAGATCCTAACCTGCTCTATCCAAATTTGCAGGTTTGAAATTTGTGCAGTGGCGGCGCAAGGAATTCCCCAAAGGACGTTAGAGATTCCCGGACATTTTATAACGTAAATTGCGTTGACAAGAGCATGTAAAAGACGCCTCATTGACTAGAAATAAACTACGTGGCAGATGAGTATTCATACACGCAGATTAAAAGATGGCGGATGAGGTAATAATCACTGTGCGTAGATGCATACCTCCTCAAAAAGTACTAGTAAAAACGTTGGACAAGAATTCACTGGAAACGTTACGTGGCTACAATGTAAAAATACGTACAACACAAGCCGATAGGTAACAGAAGATAAAGAAATTCCGATTGGTGATGTGCTCATATTAATGATAGCACATCGCTTTTAATGACGATCTGTTACTAATGCTAAAGTCGTTTTGTTTATTTGTGTTTCGTAATGTACATACTATACTCGTCTGTCATTCTCCCCAGTGTCTTTTCCAACCCTTTCGTGGGTAAGCGACGTTAGCGTATGCGAATTTTGCATGAAAGACCGGGGTTCGATTCCCGGCGGGAGGTCATGTGATTCGGATTCCACGTTGATGAATTTGTCCAGTAAATACGGGAACGGCATGCTAATAGACCTCGCTTCATGTCTCGTGTTCTCTTCACAGATGAAGCTACGTTTCCCATGATGGAGTGTTCAATACTCACAATCAGCATTTGTGATGTGAGACAAACCCACACGGAACGTCAACCCTTGCCCATCAGAAACGGTGTTCTGTGCATGTTTGGGCAGGAATTGTCGATAATTATCTCATTGGACCGTACCTACTACCACAAGGCTTGACCAGGTGGAACTATCGCATATTTTTGAAAGAGGTTGTGGCTGTACTATTAGAGATTGTGCCACTGGCTGTTTGTCGAAACATGCTTTTTTATGCAGGACGGTTCTAAATCACATTTCGCTGGCGAGATGCGAAATTTTCTCAAGTCATTCTTTCCGAACAAATGGATCAGCGTAGAACGACCAGTGTCTTGGCCACTTCACTCAGTGTCAGATCTTAACCCCTTTGATTTTTTTTTCTGGGGCCATATGAAACAACTAGTCTATACGACGCCTGTACAATCAGAGTAGGATTTGATTTCTCGAATTTTTGGTGCTGCCTGGATTATTAGGGAAACGCCAGGAGTGTATCAATGCGCCCGCCGGTCCCTTCACCGCTGCTGTAACCTTTGCATTGAAGTGCCGGGCCGAAACTTTGAATAAGTTTTGTAGTGACAGTTCTGACATCCATCCTCTTTTAATTTTAACAAAGACTCTTCTCTGTACCTTGTTACCTACAATTCTCTTCGGCATACAGTCCGGTTACACGATTTGGAACAAGAAACATCAGCCTCTGTTACAACAAATATCGCAAGTAGAATTAATGTTTTGTTTCACGTCAATCAGTTTAGAACATTTATTGAAAAAAAAAGAACGTATGCTAGTCGCATATATGTGATATACTAATCAAAACAAATGTGCTCAAACAGTTATGTGTATTATTATTATTATTATTATTATTATTATTACGAGTTATTTAGTTGTCTTTTAATAGTAGTTCTTGTTCAATTCCTGTAGTAGTAAAATTGGAAACGTTTTCCAAAGCGTTGCGATATCATTAAAATGAGCACATCAGCAATCGGAACTTCTTTATCTTCTGTTACCCATGAACTTTTGTAGTACGTATTTTTCATATTGTAGTCACGTGACGTTTGCAATGAATTCTTGTACAACATTTTTACTAGTATTTTTTGAAGAGATATGCAACCACCCACAGTGATTATTGCCTCATCCGCCATCTTTTAATCTGCGTGTATGAATACTGATCTGCCACATAGCATTATTTCTAGTCAATAAGGCGTCTTTTACATGTTCTTGTCCAATCAATTTACGTCATAAAATTTCCGGGAATCCCTAACGTCCTTTGGGGAATCCCTTTAACCGCCACTGCACAAATGTGAAAGCTGCACATTTGGATAGACCAGGTTAGGATCTTTTGACGGTATCATGCCGCATCACGTCTACGTTCAATAGTTAGTGAAATATTTAAGTCTAAGGTTCGTTTTCCCACGCTCTCGGCAGCCTATAATACGTAAATGACGCGGATTTCGACCTATGTTTATTAGAACTTTTTTGTTTGCTTTACCCTCAGGAATGACCCCTTTTCTTTTATACAACTAATTTAGCGCCATACTATACATATGTATGTATGTATGTGTGTGTAACTCAGTCTTTTTGAAACGTGCATATAGACTTACTTTTTCTATTTTCACATAATACTGCCCTCAATCATATTTCTTGCTCTTAGCAGAACTGACTTTTACTTTTATTGGCAAAACGAAATAACTGAACTGAGGAGCTAATCTGGCATCAATAATATTGCCATTTGACGATCTTATGTAAGTTCTTAATGTAGTAAATCTAACCTTGTGTTTGGTGCCACCCTGTTTTAGAACGAAAGACAGCTTGAACAGAGGCTGAAGAAAGGATTTTTACATTTAAGGCGAGACAGCTCCTGTATCGTCAACACAATTCTAAGGTAGAAAAAAGAAGCTCTTTTTAAAAGGTAATGAAGTTGGCCTTTTTTAAAATTGAAAATTTGTGCCTTTAGTGAAAGATTGTCGTGGCTTTCAGTTATTTTGATATTGTTAGTCTGGGCTAACGGGATTTTATCTTTACGGATTACTATTCAATATGCAATTTGCAGTGGCACTCATGTCGTACAGTTCCGAAAGGTCATTTCATGTTGCAGGCTTTTAGGTGACCATTGTCATTGATAAAGAAAGAATTAATTATCCTAGTTTTTCACTAATTTTTCGTTCAATGTTGAAACTTGCATGGCCTGAAGCGCAGTAATACAATATAAATAAATAAAATAAAATAAAAAATATAAAACAGGTTCTCTTAATTCTTCTGAGATAGATCTTTCCTGGTAGCTAAATAAGACTAGCTTTTCCTTCTCAGAGAAGCTCATGTGTAAACGAGGAAGCAATTCGAGATGCGTCTGTAGTCTTTTCGTCCCGCTCAGTAAACTTTTATTCATATGTGTGTCACAAAAGTTTATTTTTTAAAAGTCCATCGTGTTGACGTGGTATCTTCTCAAAGAGACAATTCACATGCAACACGACGTTAAGGAAAAAAAAAAAGATAATTTTTCTTCCCTTATGTATCCTTCAAATAAGCTGGATTACGTAAGTCTATTATTAAACTGGATACATTGTCACAAGCCCGGTCTATCGTATAATATAGTTGGTTATTAACAGGTAGGAAAGAAGGTTGAATTTTAAAACAAACTTTTGAGTGAGTTAGCGTGAACTGAACTAAACGAAAATTTACATCGTTCTAGCTATAGTTGATCTTTTCAATAGGAAGAGATAACATACTATTACACATAGCGAAACTAAAACATCTAAGATAGGTGGATCACGCCTTTTGCGTCAGTAACACGCATGGTGATAGTAAAATTCTTGTTAAAAGAGCTTTTTGTCGGTTTGGTACGTCAAAGAACGATAACAGAATATTATACATTTGAATCGTTTGAAAGTGGATGATAGGAATTCAAGGGAACTTGATTTTAATCCTGAAGGATGTGTAGTAAATTTTTTTCTTGAAGTTACCAACATTCTGGTCCGTTTAATCACGTGGTGAATGAGTTTCGTGTATTACCGAATGTGTACTTATATTTAACAGTAAACTGTCTATTCAATTTTTTCAGTGTTTAACTTTTTCTGTTACAATTACGCGGTGTAAGTGACTATCGAAACTTCAAATGAATGTCAGGTCAGTTGCAAATATAAAACTCTATTCGGTCTTCATTCATACTACCCTTAAAACTACGCAGATATATTTAGTGCAGAGTGTCCACAAAGTTTGGTCCCGTAAAGGCTGTAGTGTACAATTTAACCCGTTCTGTTACTCGCAGGATCTTCTTTCTAAAGAAAGTAATTTCTAAAACAAATATATAAGAACCGGTTGAAACATTGCTACTACTGGCGGCATCGAAGAAGGTTGCAAGGCGACTGAATTCCGACTTAGCGACTCTTCCAGATGAGTTTCTCCAGCTGCTTCTGGGTGTGAAGATTTTTTTACAGGGTGGCCAGTCTTATCTAAATTTCCTTCTAGAAATCACAATTCAAGGAAACAAGATAAAAACTGCAACTGACGGAACAAGTGTTAAATGACTTTTAATGATTTTTAATGACCAGAAACTGAATCCGTTATATGGACTAGCTAATGCTTAATATCCTATGGTTTATACTCTCCAGTTTCTAATTACGTGTTTAATCTCGATAAGCTAATTTCGTTAAACTAGAGGAGAGCCATTTGTAAAGTCTTTTATCTAAAACTGCAGGTAGCTCTTTTCGACTTATCTTTGTCGTTAACTGAATTCACATTCTTAAGCAAAGTTTGTTGAATTAATCAATCCTTATGACATATAAATGGGAAACGTCTGATCCTGTGAGTAACGCTAATTCTTCATGCTTCACGGTCGTTCTTAGAGACCAATTGAGGTCTCTAACGTGCAGAAAACTTGTATATAAAACTTTTGTGTCGATTTAAGTGCAACTTGACAAGCGTATTGTCTCAAGTTAATCATTTCAATATAGAACAAAATCTGTGATCATATTTAAATTTGAGCAATAATACCAGTATTTGTGATTCCAACTGCAATATATTGTCACTATGTAATATCAACTCATAACTCTATTCTCTCAATTTAAGTATTGAAAGTGTATAAAATGATGACGAACTGTGTGCTTTGTTTTTATTATTAAGACAAGCGCCGTACCTATATTTATATTTGGATATTAGTTTTCTTGGAAGCGCAAGTTACTTCGTGGACAGACTTATATATTAAATGTAAACAATTAGAGCGAACAGTTAAGCAATTTTTAACCTGTAGCCTACGTTGAGCCGAAGGCTTCAAGTAACAACTAGTGATAAATAAACCTGTTTTAACTTTTTCCGCTAGTCTAATAACTACTACGGGCCTGTGTTGATCGTGGTCCTGGTTTCGATTTCCGGAGGAAAAGCATTGAAATTTAAACGCACTTCATTTATTTGGATTTTGGTTTAAGCTGTTGGTTCCTGCTTCATATGGTCCAGGTACGGAAAAGAAAATATTTCAGTTTAATGTCCCATGATTATGCACGTTATGCAAAGCAGGCGGATGATTAACGCAAATGAATGATGAAATAATAAGTGCAGTGAGAATTTGTGAGGGAACGGGAGTAAACCGTGAAAACCCACTGACACAATGTTGTCCACCATAAGCTTACTTGTTCGGAGATCAAACCATGAACCCCATACAACAGAGGTAAGCGCTCTGGCAGTGAGCCACCGTGCCCCTTTCCGTTACTGAAAAGGAACAAAAGGAACACTCAAAACCAATAAACAAACAAAATGCTATTAAGAAGTTTCATCACGATTCGGTCGGAGATTCAACTGCTAAATGAGTAACTCGCTCATGATGGTAATTTTCAAGAATAAATATTTTTTGATCTCTTCCAGATACATTTTCATATTATTATTTACTAAAGACCTTCAGACATAGCTGTGAAGCTATTTACTCTGTAAGAAGTTAATGAAACACGAGATGTTTTAGAAGGAAGTATGTAGGGACATTATATCAGGGCGCTAATTTTAGTATTCACTTGATTTTTAGTTAAAAGTGGTGTAAATCAATATATAATAATAATGAAAAGATGTTTCAGTCGATAGCAAATTCTTGATGCAAGAAGTACACATTCAGTGTTTTGATGCGATGTAAATTGATTTATAATTTTATTTTCTGGCTAGATGTTACAGTATCGAGACTGGAAAAAGTTTGTATTTATTTTTTAATTATTATTATAATTTTAATTATTTTTAACTAAATATTTTTAATTATTTTTTCTAATTTTTATTATTTTTTTAAACAGTCTCTTCAGATTCTCCATAGAGTCTTGTAATGAAACTAGAGTGAAATGTGTAGCATACTTAGTCTCAAATATAACATATTCATTAATAAATCATTCAAATGTGTTTCTTCTTCATTTTAAATACTAAAACAGAATATTTCTGTTCTTTAACTGCTGTGTAGTCATGTGTCAGGTGTCACTGAAGCTTGGTTTACTGAAGTGATCGAAAGGGAACATTTGCTTCAAATTTCCTCACAAACTGCATTCACCATATACCTGAAAAATAATATCTCTTTACACACTCTTAAGCTATCCTGACTGTTTTGAGAGGGCAACAACTACACTCTTTCTTTACCACTTCCTAAACCCTTTCTTTTTTTCCTTTTTTTTTCTCTGATGCCAATTATAAATTTTGTAATATTTTGTTCTAAACGATTCGCCAGTTTCTTAAGCTAATGACAGACAAGCTGGATATCAAATATACGCACTGAGAGATTATTTCTCATCTCTCTCTTGAATACGCTATTTCACAAAACACTGCTATACGCGGCAGTTTATTTTAAATGATAGGCTTATGTGCTATTTACTTTCTCTCTAGCAAGAAAGACTCTTCAGATGATAATTTTTGACGTAGATATATCAGTCATCCTCCTCTACTTACGATACCCATTACGATGAATATAACATAAGAGCACGCATAAGGAAATTTATACTCAGCATATTAGGAAATTTATTTCAAACAGTTCAGGTGCATTAGTTTTATAATGCAACTCCAACATCTTTTTTCATTTTGTAATGCACAGAGTGGAGCAGTTGTCTTGCCACACACTTTTAAAGTAACAAATAATAAACGTTGTAGTATTTTACGGTGCAAATAGCACCCTGGAGACGTTGTTTGGCATACCTGTAACAGTAGTGTTACAAACCCATTCTAGAATTAAGCGTTCATATAATTTCATTTCATCAGGTGAAGGGAAAACGTATAATAGCACAAATTTGTTTGAGTGGCAAACTAAAAATGATACAGCATAATAACTCTGGTTATCCTAGAAGCTTGTAAGATTAATAACCAGGGGAGTCCAACGGGGCAATGAATATCCTTATTAACTTAGTGTCAAGTTCTACAACCATAATTTCAAGTATTTATTACACATACGTGAAAAATTGCAAGGAATTAAAAACTCGATATGTCTGGAAAGTCTTAATTTAAAAAAAAAAAATGCTTACATTTATAACATATCAACCTCCCAGATATATTTCCATAGAAGTATACCTCAAAGCATTACAAGGATATTAAAAACACTAGTGAAAATTGGTGTACTGCTTGAAATTATGGATCTTTTCTGAAATTTAAAAAAATGTTTCAGCCTTCCTTTGTTTCTTTCTCATTATATTAACAGTTTTTGGTAGAGATAATTGCAACATGTTCTGGCAATTACTAAATATTCTTGCACAAAATTAACGATATTATATATATAAATGTAGATAAAACTTCAAATTATATCCGAAAAGATATTTTCTTCTTTGGAGGATAGAAATAACAATGAATTTCTCGATTGTTCTTGGTTCCACTTATCATGAAAATAGAGTATGAGAGCGTAGGTACGGAGAACATTTAATATGCAATATATATATATATATATATATATATATATATAATGTGAAACAGCTTGCCTTTCTTCCCGTTTTTACATACAAAACTTCACATTTCTTGTTTCATATTATGTATCCCAATTTTCGTTATCTTGCTTATTGAATTTTTTGCAGGTTCGTTAATGATACTGTTTCCAGAAAAGCGAATACGTTTATTCCACGAAAGGGAATATTCTCTCATTTATATGAGAAATCTCGTATTTCCAAAAACTTTTACAAAGAATTTAATCCATCACATTTGGGAGGACATACGTTAACACATAGAAGTCGAAAAGCTGATACTTCCGAAGAGTGTGGAGAAGGATTTATTCATAGATCACATTTTCACAAACACATGTTAATACGTACATGTTCAAAATCTTACACTTGCGAGGAGTGTGGAAAGCAATTTGCTCATAAATCACACTTGGCAGCACACATCTTAATACATACAGGTGATAAGCCTCACATTTGCCAACAGTGTGGAAAAAGTTTTAATCAAAGGTCTAATTTAAAGAGGCACATGTTAATACATACAGGAGATAATCCTCACACGTGCCTAGAGTGTGGAATAAGATTTAGACACACCTCAAGTTTGGCAGGACACATGTTAAATCATACTGGTGAAAAATCTCACACATGCAAAGAGTGTGGAAAATGCTTTAGCAAGAAGTCAGTTCTGACAGAACATTTGTTAATACATACAGGAGATAAACCTCACATCTGCAAACGGTGCGGAAAAGAATTTAGGCATAAGGCACACTTTGTAAATCACTTGAAAATACATACAAGCGGAAGACCTCACACATGCCAAGAGTGTCGCAAGGGCTTTAACTATAGGCGCGGTTTAGCAACACACATGCTAATACATACAGGTGCAAAACCTCACGCCTGCCCAAAGTGTGGAAAGGGATTTAGGCAAAAGTCACATATAACAACACATATGTTAGTACATACTGGTGTAAAGGCTCACATGTGCCAAGAGTGTGGAAAGAGCTTTACCTATAAGTCAGATTTAGCAACACATATACTAATACATACGGGAGATAAACCTTACACATGCCAAAAGTGTGGAAAAAGTTTCAGGCAAAGGTCACATTTGGCAACACACATGTCAATACATACTGGTGCAAAACTCACACGTGCCATGAGTATGGAAAAGGCTTTAGCTGTGATTCAGAATGACCAAAACACATGTTAATACATGAAGGTGACAAATCTCAGTCGCGCCAAACTGTCGAAAGAGGATTAGGCGAAGGTCACGATTTGAGGTTCACATGCTAGTACAAACGTGTAAAACCTCATACGTGGGATGAGTGCCAAGAATTGTTTAGACAAACCTCACATTGCCTACTCTCATACTAATACATAGTGGTAAAATCCTAACGTGTGAAGAATGATGAATAGGCCTTAGTCATTAGTCCGGTTTGACAGGGCACGCTTTACTTACGGAAAGAAAACCTCAAGTGCGTGAAGAATGTTGCAAGCTTTAGTCAGAAGTCAGATTTGGCGAGCAGATAAAGGTTATAATTCTCCGACGTGCTAAGAGTGTGGAAAAAATTAATTGGAAAGTCAGATTTATTACATACACTTGAAAAGTCTTAGACATGCCAAGAGTGCGTAGTTACTTAGTGAAAGATCTACTTTGCCAACAGATGTGTTTATGCCTAAAGATGAAAAATTGATACGTGATTATGTTGCAGAGAGAGAAATTTAGTGTAAGTTCAAATTTGAAAACAGCGTAAAATATAGAAAATAAATACACATATATGCCGGAAGTCTGACAAGTAATTTCTTAAAAATTTATAAAGAAAGAAACATAAGACATTCAAGAGAGCACTCTTATGTATGAGTATTGTGGAAAGCACTTATTACAAAATTATGTTCGGAAATTCACATAGTATAAATGATAATGGTGGTTAATGGATAATAAACATTACGTGTACAGACCTAGATTTTGATATTTTGGTTCGTACGATCGCAGCCTGCGCCTAGTGATGGGCAATGGGAATATTCACTGTAGAAAGGAATATTAAAAATGGGATTATTCGCGTTTTTTCCCCTGGCACATAAATTCCTAGGAGGAATTTATTTTATCCAAATTATAAGAACCGTATGATTAATTACTTTATTTTCATTTATTATGATTTACTTCTAGATATTAAATAATTTGGAGGTTTAAATAATGGACAATAATAACTAAACATATGATTGATTAGTTCCATTTCTATTTGCTCTAAAAGTAAAAATGTACTAATTTATAAATGATAAAAAGGAACCAGTTTGTAAAGTATTGTAGAAATTATGTAGAAATAAAAATGAAGTATTATTAATACACCCCCAAAACACCGTTAGTAACAGACGTCGGTCTTCTCTCTGACTCGGATTTCTGAAGATTTACTCGGACTTCTCTTACATGTAAATTAACGCATGAAATTTTCAGAAATATGTAGGAAGAAAGATCGTGTGTGGCAATGTCATGTGCCAAATTTTAAAGATAAATCTGTATCTTGCAAATTTTGTGAACATAAATATATATACACAAATGTTGATAAATTGGTGAGAAAAGTATCTTCTGCCTGTTATCCCATCTAATTTGTTTATAACATTTAAAAATTTAATGGGTTATAATATCAGTAGTAGAGTCGAATTTAGAAAATCCACTTATAAATTTAAAATGTTTAGCGGTGTAATAATATGTGAATTTACGATACCATTTTTTCCCATTTGCTTTCATATAACATTATAAATAAATATACATTTGTTCGTATTCTCTAAATATAATAAAGTAAGATAGTACCGTTCAGAATATACATTTTAAAGAATCCTCTGGAGATAACTGTAATAATGTGCTGTGATAAAAATTAAAACAAATTTAACTTTGAAATCATAGTAATATAATGCAATTTTCTTTGTGGTTGTACATAAATTCGCGGAAAAATTCCCATTTTAGGAATCTTCCCGGGTATATTCTCGAAAAGTAACTTCCCGGGAATTTACGCGTCACTACCTGCGCCAAGTGAACTTAGCGGTGAACAAACGCCCCTTGCATGGGTTTCTCGGGGTTCTCCCGCTTTCTTTGACTTTTCTCATTCAACCGTTTCTTTCATTTCTCACTATCATCGTCTCCTTCAACATAGCCGACATAAACGTGGCGCGTAAAACTTCCCTTCCGTTTTTTGAACCAGGCAAGGTATTTGTGGCGCAGGATGTTGTTGGCCACAAAGGCTATTAACCGATTTAGATCTGGTATTACAAAAGATACGATTTTTTGACTGTCATGAGAAATACTTAACTCACAACCATATTTCCGTGTTGAAGTTTGTGAAGGCTAACATTAAATATTAATAAAATATTTAATTAATTATATGTACTTACAAGAAATTCTTCTGATATTTAAGAAAAAGAATGTTTCAATATTTTTCTTCTTTTTCAAAAAAATACAACGAAATAGAATAAAAGCGTATTTGCTTCCACGTAGAACTTAATTAAATATGTTTGTTTGCTTTTGTATTTCAAGGTATTTGAGTAAGCTTTGTATAATAGAACGAAAAAAAAGGCAGGAAGATCTGTCGCGGGTGCTTGGCTCCTGCTGAGTGACAGTTGTATGTTATATTCGAAAGGGAAACTATCAAAAGAATACCTATCGGAATGGTGGCAGTGAAGTTGTAAGGAAAATATCACATTTAGATAGAGAAGAATGCTACTCGTTGAGTTTCGTGTATTCGTGTTTCAAGTTATAACCTTTGATATTAGGGACCGATTTACTTTTGAAGTTAACTCGTTTACTTTGATAAGTATTGATTTGAGATTGGAGATAAAACTTTTAAAATGTTTCGTTGTACTGTAGCAATTATTGTACCAATTTTCGAAGCACCACTCTCTTGTCGCATTACCGACAGTTAGATTCTGCCCATCACCCACTATCGTAATAACCAACTAGAAACTAATATATCGAGAAAGTTCGAACAGGTCTACTTGTCCTAGCATTCCTCACACCATGGTGACATCCCAAGGAGCAAACCCAACACAATATTGCCAGAATGCGGTACTTAAAAAGACGTCAATTGTCTAGTGGCTAGTTAGACAAGAATATGCAATATAGTTCGTTATTCTTATCTACTTACACTCAGCGGTGTTATTCTAGCTTCTTAACAACAAGTTGTATATAAATATATACGTATACAGAGAGAGAGAGTAGATGAATAGGTAGGTAAATATAACTCTTAGGAAACAAACAGTACAAGGTAGACAAAAGCAAAAGTTTTACAGTACACAAATGACTAATAGTGACCTAGACAGTATCGTAATACAAGCTGTTGTAACGAAATTAGGTACTACTGCAAATGTCTTGGGAACAACTATCCAAGATAGATGGTAGTCTAAAACTATTGGGATGTTCATAATCCAGCAGTGATCGACAACTCTTGATAATGCTTCGTATGCGTTTCAAGTATAAATGATTCTCATAACTGCAGTCGTGTCAACCAAGTTTTCGTTCTTGATAATTGAGCGTTAGAGATTAAGAAATAATCTCTTACACGTTATTGTGACGGATCGTATATTTAACGAAGTAGCTATAAGAATTTCTAAAGACAATGATACTTAAACTAAAAGTTACTGTTTCTGGGTATAACTCGGTAAAATTTACTGTTAAGTCTGGGTATAATAAACGTTTCTGCGAACTCGAAATAATTTAACAACCGATTCTAGCAAATCGGGGCGAACCAGATAAATAGCACCACTGCTTACACTACAACTAATATTGCAAATCTAGTCTGAAAGGTATTTCTTACAAAACGTTTCAAATTAAATACATTTCTTCCTTTACGATATCTTTTGGATAGAAATCTATAATATACCTGAGTTGATACTCAAACCGTTTTAAATTCAACAATAAATTTCGAAAATCCTTGAATATCCTTAATCGCCCTGCCATTCCATGGTAGCACGAGCAGTTATTGCGGAAAATGACGTAATTCATAAGTGTTTTTCACTTCCACTTTTGAGGTGCCCATCACTCTTCAGTTCATATATACAGCTGTGTGTGTTCTTCTCACTTGCTTTAAATGCTTTGTCTTCTCCATTAAAAAGTTTGACGCATGTCGTCACTCGAAGACTTCTAACTACGCAAAAATACGAGAAAATTGCGGCACAACTAGAAGCACCTCCGTAGGTATTCAATGGGTGCGACATTTCAAATTACGTAATCATAAACAAATAACCATTAAAATTGTATAGGAATAAAACTGATTGATTACCATTATCGTATTTCTTAGTTATTTATTTATTTAGTCTTTATACAGTTATTTTCACTTTCTTACTTTAGAAATTAAAAATGCATTAGTATTAGGTTGAAGCTAGATTTCTATCACTACTGTACTGTTACAGAAAAGATGGACCAGACAGTAGATATTTGCCACACTATTATACCGAAGTGTCTGTAACTTTAAGTTTTAAATCATCCTTACGTCTTACATATACAGTTTAATCCCACCCCTTCTCGATGAGAACAAGAAGTTTCAGTAAGGTAGGATGAAAAAAAAAAACAACCGGAAATTGACCCCGAGGTTTTAAATTAAGTCGGAGTGAGTTACCATTCTTAACTGTACGTAAACTTAACGGTTTTCCAGTAACACGCAAAAAACAGATGTCACATTTAAATACAACGTCGTATGATATTCTACAATATTATTACATAGAACACTTGGCGACACACCTCGTACAGAGTGTGGCTTAAGGTATAAGTGCTGGCTGTGATAGCCTGTCGCATATGTGCTGGTGAGAGAGAATGGCTACTTAAATAATTGAAAATTTTCGGCTTATACTTTAATTTATGTAATACATGATAATTCAGTAATACATACATGTTTCATAATGCAGGGTCGTATACCTGAAAGATGAATATATATGAATCTTCTTTTTTCCACATGTCAGCTCTTCTCAATTTCGGGTTTACCAAAATGATGCAAAGTAATAATAAACCACGTCTCTCAGAGCTTAATTCGTCTTTCAAATATTGCTAGTACGCGTTATATTTCAAAAATTCTTATAACAATAATTGAATATGGAACTTGTCCCATTCATTTATGTTGAAGGTTCACAGACCTACTCTATTTATGTTAGAAAGTTAAGACTAACTTAAGTATCAGGTTTACTCGAATCTACATTTGTATTGCTTTGTTTTACGGCATTAATTTTTTTTCATCAATATATCTTCTAGCAGTTTCTAATCATAAGTTACCGGGTTTCAGAATAGGACTCCAAACTGTCATACGATTGACAGAGTGCACACTACAAGGTTCTTCAGTTAACCTTCTAAGGAATTTTGATACCTTTTGTTACCATGGAGTAGTGTTATTTTTGATCGCTTATTTAGATTTTTAACATGCATTTAAGCCTGGTATCTTTTATTGCTCAACTCAAGCATGGACCAAAAAACACCTCAGATACATATTGAAACCGAATGGTCAATTTCGCGGTAGAGGATCATGAATTCTTGAAGCAAATTTCAAAATATTTCCACAATCTTACTTCGCAAGATGTCAGATTGAAATTTTGCACAGGGATTGTCGGCAACTTTGAGTATTTCCCTATTTTCCTGAGATTCCCGCGTAAACCCGGATCCGAGGGACGAAAAATGCCAAGGGAGTGATTTTTTTTTAGAAAAATGGCCGGTACTTCTCGAATTTCCAGGGGTATGATAAGGACATGAGAGATTTACCGTTTGGAAGGTCTCGTTACACTGAACAAAATGGCCTATGAACAATGACTGTATGCCAAGCAGCAATGACGCACTGAGTTATTATATATATATATATATATATATATATATATATATATATATATATATATATATATATATATATATACGGGGTGAGGCATTTAAAATTGTTTTTGGGAAATATAAGCAAAACTAAAAAAAAGTCAGATTTTAAAAAGTTGAAACGAAAGTTATTTGTCTTAAAGAGGACATCCAACGATACCATACTCGACACGCTGCAGACAAATCTATCAGGCAAGAAAAAGTGTTC
Source organism: Thermobia domestica (assembly GCF_964235325.1). NCBI lineage: Eukaryota > Metazoa > Arthropoda > Insecta > Zygentoma > Lepismatidae > Thermobia > Thermobia domestica. The sequence goes on along the minus strand of NW_027657271.1, from coordinate 9,365 downwards.
AATACAAAAGTTAGGTATTTTTCCCAGAGAACCGAATCTGTAATAAAAACAATTGGGGTTGTTATTTAGGATATCATAGTTGACCATTTCCGTCCCGCGGGGGAAGTTTTCGAGTGTGATACCGCTGGAATTTCCTCTTCGAGACATACCACTTTTTTTAGAACTATTAAAAATCCTATTTGTAGTTTTCCAGATAATCCCGGAAATAACTTTCAATCTCTCATTTTACAATCGTGAGTAGCCCATTTTGATATTTTTTTCAGTTACAGCGCCTTCTGTCAGGCAACGAAGGTGTCTAACACAAAAGATACGTAGTTTTTCCAGGAAATCCGAAGCTGCAATAAAAAATGGGAATTCTTGTTTACGATTTCAAAGTTGACCCTCTCCAGACCCCAGGGAATAGGGCAGGGAGTCGAGTGTGGCATCGTTGACTGCTCCTAAACAACTTTTCTTACTTTTTTTAAAAAATCCGATTTGTAGTTTTCCTGATATTTCAAAAACGGTTTTAAATGCTTCTCCCGGTGTTTCTTTCCTCCGGATTCTCTCATTTTTTCCCATATTCTAATAATATCAATTTATTTTACGATCATTCATTTCCAGTAATAATATACAGGGTGCTTCAAAGCAAAATAGACAACGTTTGGGAGGTAATTCCTGACATCAAGATAAGACAAAAAGTATAGATCAACCTCGGTGCAGAAATGCTTTCTTTCGGAGTTATAGGTTGCCGAAAACATGAAAAATGAGTTCTGAAGGCCGATTACTTCAAAAGTTGTAAATCTACTGTAGTCGGGTCAAGACTTCACTTAGAAACTAATACATGTTTCACAATCCTAAGGTACTCATGCAACAATTTTTATAGAGGGAGTTTGAACATGGCATATAATTTGAAGTACTCAATGTTCCTGGATATTTGAATAGGGCACGTTCTTGTTCCTAAGGGAAGTCTCGACGCGACTAGGATAGGTCCGCGTATTAGGATTGGAACTATAGGCATTTAAAGTTCTTTTTCTCTCATGATTTCGGCAGCCTCTAATCCGAAAGGAAGCATTGGTGCAACCAGATTTGTCTATATTTTGAATGGTTTCATTTGCGAAAACATGATAGAGGTGAATTCACAAGTGAGTAAGAGCTTCGTACTCATTGTATTTCTTTTAGAAAATAATGCATCAACAAATCCACTTGGTTTCTTAGCACTGCAGTTGGTAACACTGGGTAAGTTTTTCTCCTTTTCCTATTTTCATTCAATATAACTGAATAGCACTGCATTTTGCAAAATTTGATTTTTTTATATTGACTACGGAAACATTTCACAGCAAATTAAACTGCTTACAAAATTTCGAATTGGAAAGTTGATTTAGACCACAGTCTTTACGATTCCGTTTTCTTTCTTTCTTTGTGAATGTTTACTCTGCTCGCTATCCTTTTACACTTAAATAGTCTATTATATTAGCTTTCTATAAACTGTGTTTTCGACAAACCTGTATGGATTAATTTTCTTACAGTAATATGATTACCAGATGGTTTAACACTAACAAGCATTCGTGACATACAATTAGTTTTGCGAACATTTTCGCTTTTGAATTTTACAAGTGTGTGCAGTTTGCTTACCGAACAACTAAGCGTTTTCTGAAAAGATTTATGTTTACTATTTACTAATAATACGTGCTCAGCATCTGATTCAGTGACTAGCTCTCTACTCAGTGCACTACTATTGCACCGCACATTCAAAATTATTATCATCATTCTAGCAACATTCAACAAAATGATCATTGACATTTATCGAAATAATTTACGTTTACGCTTCCCTATCACTTTGTAACGTTGATCGTCAAATTTACCTATTGAATAAATTTTCTGGACGCTTTTCGAAAATTTAGGAAGCAACGCCACAAGCTATAATAATCATTTTACTATAATAATCATTATTTTGAGGATGAATTCGTTTGTGAACATCAAAGCTAATGAAATAAAGCAACATTAACGGTTTAAAGCACAAGTATTAACCAATCATACATGGTAAGGAAATAATAATAATAGTAATAAGAGCTAAAACATATATGCTGTACTTTATACGTTAGACAAAAAAATCAACATGACATGTGGACAACATATCTATAGACGTAGGCGTGCTCTGAAGAAAATTAAAAATATATATATGATCATCGTAAACTATCTGTGAAAATTTGATTATGATATGCTCTTTAATTTTGCTCGTCATACCTGGATAGGCTTAATGAAAGGCATATTGCTACAAGCAGATCGTTAAAAATTTTTTTCACTACTAAGCAGGTATTGGACACGAAATTTATCCAAACTAAAATTCTGAAAATTTACATTAGGGATGCGCATGAGTCGAGACACACTTTGTAAAATTCAAGACTAGTCGAGATGAACATTTGTCGACTCAAACTTTGGAGTCGAGTCGAGACTGCTCGTAAAAATCTCTAATGTCTCGAAAATCTATAATTTTTAATGCTATTTTGAGAAAGCATTCACTTAGAAATAGCCTTGAAACAAATTCCAGCGTTTATTACTTTAGAAAGATACAGAACGCATAAACTTAATAGTTAATCTTTCGAGATTGAGATTTAATTTTCAGCTCAAATCAGTTAATGAAAAACTAATAATTAATATCGTGATATTTGATTGTACTTCAAATATAATAATAATAATAATAATAATAATAATAATAATAATTGGTTATGTAGTTTGTATAGAACTATTGCGATAAAGTGAACTTCATAAATTCTCTGAACGAAATGGTATGGTGCAAATCCGTCCTGTTCGAAGGGAACAGCTCCTTGAGACCTGTATTGCGGGACGGAGACAAGCTTGCGGCGGCTCAATTTGCTCTGGGAAACATTCACGTTAGCATTCATGTGTCTAGAGGAGCTCGAGTAAGGCACCATGGCTGCCGAGGCGTATCGTACACTGCTTGCAGACTACGTACACCCCTTCATGACAACCATGTTTCCCAACGGTAGTCGCATTTTCAACAATATAATGCACCATATCACAAGGCCAGGAGTGTGATGGAGTGGTTCGTGGAAAACAGGGTCGAGTTCCAATTCATGTACTGGCTTCCCAACTCGCCGGATCTGCACCCAATCAAACATATCTCGGATATGATTCAACGTGTCATCAAAGCGCATCGCCCCCTCCACGAAATTTACAGGCATTAGGTGACCTGTGTGTGCACATGTGGTGCCAACTCTCTCCAGCGACTTACCAAGGATCATTGCGTCCATGCCAAGAAACATCGCCATTGTTATCCGTGCCAAAGCTTGATATACTGACAATTAGGTAGGTAGATATAATGTTGCGGCTGATGTGTGCGTATATCTTAACAAGTATATTTTGTCTCGACTCAAATTTCAAGACGTCTCGAATTCGAGCCTAGTCAAGACAGAAATTGTCGAGTTGAGAGACGAGTCGAGACAAAAACATATTTTCGAGTCAAGACAACATTTTCTTGAGACGAGTCAAGACCGGCTTAAATCTCGACTTCACTCGACTCTTGCGCATCCCTAATCAACATGAAATGTCAGAATTTTTGTAGTACGCTTCGTTCCTCCAGAAGTTGTTGAAGCATTAGCAAGTTTAAACACAGTATCAGCAGCTGGCACTGAACATTTGTTTTCCTTTTCTGGGAACACAAACATGCTGCTGGTACCTTTACATTTCAGAAAAGTAGAGGTAGAATAATGTTCAAATGTGCTCTTTAATTTTTGTTCAAAACTGCCCCAACCGACATGACAAAGCAAAATTTGGCAATACACAGACAGCATGAACTACTGTGAAAGACAAAGGGCAACACTAGATAAGTAAATTAATGTACTTACTTCTGGAATGAATGCCAGATAATATCGAAACACAGCCTTCTGGCAAATATCTTACAAAAATTCAGAAAAATTCCAACTTTTCACCCCACAAATGTAACAAAGTACTGCTGTTCACAAACAGTTACACTAAAATGGTAGATAACAGTTGACAGGCACGTAACAGAGTGTTGTCAAGCTACAAATTTTGAAACCATCAGATATGCTATTATTCCTCTCCTGTTATGTTAAATGTTCTAAGGTACACCCCGTTCAAGTGTACCCCCTCTCCCGTATTATGTCTTAAAAATAGTCTACAGTATCCCAAAACCTTAACAGGCACTTTAATATTTTTTCAGAAGTACATCTGTAAAATTGAAGATGCTACCCCTACACCTCCGAAATTAGTTAAATTTGCTGGACATTTAACGCAATAATATTTTTTTTAGTGATTACAAACATGACTGGGGTTCGCCTGCTGCAGTAACTAAACTCACATTGTTCAGTTACTGTTGTAAGTCCTAATCCTGTTCTTAATAAAACATTTATTTTGACAAAATATATTTGATGTGATTGTGTATATCTTTTTATAATGGATTTTAAATTAATGTTTTTATGATGATAATAATAAAGTTCTGGTATCCATTTATAGCTTTTGTTTTTAATTTTGTAGTTTGATTGAGAGCCAATGTGTGCCGTCTGCTTTGCGATAAGAGAGAAATTAGATTAACGTTCAATCTTCCTGTAACAAATAACGTATATAATACTGCAAACATGCATACTTTAATGTACTCGCAAGGAATTCCAGCAGTTAAACAACACGTATACTGCAGTCAGAGTACATTAGTAAGATTTATATCAATTTCTGTTCTGGTGCAGATGATTCACAATGGTTCTTTAGTCATATATTAGCATTTTCTTAAACTCGACTACCTTCGTCTTTGAAAGTTCTTCCATCAATTCTCAAACTTATCTGCAGGTGGCACTACTCTAACTTTCTCTCGTTTCATGACGACAATTTTTGTTTGATGTAATAACGTTAGTACTACTGAACGCATAGTATGTACCATTGCTGTCCACTAAGTGGAATCCGACATAGGGTCTATGAATTGTGATATCTAAATTAGTAGACACTTGAAGGTGTCATCCGAAATTGGAAGTTTGAAGTTTGTTTTATATTTTGTACTTTTCGAGCCAGAAATCTGAATGAATGGACCCCTTACTTCAGTGGTTTCACTTTTTCTTCTGGGCGACAATAGTATCATACATACTACCTTCCTTTAAATGCTTTCCTTGAAAGCCCTGCGAAACATAACTTATTGTGGGAATGGACCTTTATTTTTTATTTTTTTTTACTTTGTGCAAATATTACCTATATTATTACTTCCGGAAGTTTCGCTTAACCCTTTCAGACCTGATTTTTTGTTTACTCTCCGGTGTTATTGTTATTTTGAATTATTATTCTTTATGACTTAACAAATGAAATACAACCGTCAATTCGTTTGTGGATGTCATATTTAGAGAATTATGGACGAAACATTTTGCGTGCATTAGGGTTGAAATACGTATGTAAAATAAAAATGGGATTAATCGAACACATCATTGTGATCTATATAGTTTAGAAACTCAAAATACATCACTAAAACAAAAGGAGAATTTATTGCAAATAGCTTGTTTCGCCAAGAATAAAACAGCCTACGTGGCTGAACTTTGTCCATTGTGATAGCCGCTGCAAGTAGTCTACAAGAAATGTGCATTGCTTCCTGACAACAGATTAAAGCACCACAGAAATAGTGGAAAGTGATTTAGAAAAGTTCAAAGAATTCTGACATAAAAACCCAGCCATTTAGAATCCTCCAGAGTAATTATATTAAGCTTAAAACTTAATGTACACAAATGTGACCACCAGGTCTGAAAGGGTTAATGACTCTACTCTACAAAGTGATTTGATTCGATACTGGAATAGTCAAATGTGGTGTACAGTGACATTATTAACACGAATAAATCTATTTTTTTTCTTGTGTAATTTACACCTTCTGCAGCTAAACTATACAGGAAGAGTGCACAGCCTAACTCGATTATACAGCAGATCTTCAGGTAATGAGTCACTCATTTCCCATTCTTTATTTCATGAATAGACATGCCTAATTGCTACCAATATCTGACTTATCACCACACATTCAGCTGCAAATCAACATACTGGCTGAAAAATATTTACTTCTCGATAACATTCAAATGAAATGAATACACAGTTTCTTTTTAAGACGAAGAGGAAAATACAGTGATTCATTAACTTTATAATATCAAAGATTGTTTAAATGGCCAATTCTAGGAATATTCTTTAGCAGCTGATTGTACAAGCTGATTTGTCTTATACATGGACTTCATTTGCAATATAATCTTCGTGTTATTTATGATTTCATCAAAAGAGGATTATTTTAGTGGAGTTACTTTACCAATAAATGAAATGTAATGAAATCTTTAAGTTTTACGTCCCACGTTTTGCCGGTTAGACTAAAGGAGACGGTGATAATGAGAGATGAGTGAAATGGTGGAATGAAGAAACTGGGAGGAAACGGGAGAACCCCGAGAAAACCCACGAGCACGGTGTTTGTCCACCACAAAGTCGACACGGCGTGAGCTGGAATCGAACCAGGGACCCCAAGCACCGGAGGTTAACGCTTACGACTGAGCCACCGCGCAACCCTCTTTACCAATAAACTATCTGCGTATAATGAAATTATTATATTATCTTTTATTAAGAAGGGATGAGTCGAGGCAGAGGAAGAGATCCCTACAAATCGCGTCCTGGTATATAAACCTTGAAAGTCTATGGCCGGTGATGTGGACCTTGCAAGGATGATGAGTAGTCACCGGATAGTCTGATCTCAAAGCGCATTTTGTTTCGGTTTCGATTCTCAAGGAAAGAAATGTTCAGTGTTCAAGCAGCACGGAGGAAGTTCGGGGAGTTATCTAAACTAAAAGATAGCGAATTTCGATCTTAAAAAAGCATACGACAAATAGGAGTCAAGATACTGATACACATCATCAGCTGAACATCAGGGAGAGGGAAAAATGAAATACAGGTAAGACAAACTATTATGTAATATGTGTGTGTGTGTGTATTTAAGAATGGGTTGAACTTCTACCTCAGATGCAGCTAACACTAAACTATATAAGATGAATGAAGATTCATCTCAATATACCCAAAACAGACCCATATTTTCTCATTTTATTTTGACGAATATTAGACAGATGCTCGAAAGTGTTTCTTCTGTCCTAGGATTTGATACATACGCCTACATATTTTATCCTTAAATTAGCTAGACGCCAGACTCGTATTTCCAGTCGCCATGGTATATATTATATTCTCCCAGGTGGAGAAAGGCGACACGCTGAAACCACAACTCAAAATGGCTTTCTACGATTTATATTATTATTATTATTATTATTATTATTAGTAGTAGTAGTAGTAGTAGTAGTAGTGGTAGTAGTAGTAGTAGTAGTATGACTACTATTATTATATTAGTAGTAGTAGTAGTAGTACGAGCAGTATGGTGAGTAAAAGTAATAATAATGAGAAGTTAACAAATGTATTGTTTAACCAGTTCAGTAACAAAGGACTTCGGACCATCTTGAGTGTCCTCTAGCACTGCTTAGTGATGGGTAAATTCCCGGGAAGATATTTTTCGGGAATATTCCCTGGGAAGATTCCCGGGAAGATTCCCAAAATGGGAATTTACCCGGGAATTTATGTACAAACAGAAAGAAAATTGCATTCTATTACTATATTATGATTTCAAAGTGGAATTAATTTTTATATCAAAGCATATTATTACTGTTGTCCACAGAGGATTCTTTAAAATGTATATTCTGAACGGTACCATGTTACTTTATTATATTTAGAAAGTACGCATAAATGTATATGTGTGAAAAAATTATATAATAAATTATATAGTAACAGTTTAATTTTATATGTAAGTGGATTTACTCAACTTGACTCTATTACTGATATTATAAACACATTAAATTTATAAATGTTATAAACCAATTAGATTGGGTAAATGCTAGAAGATACATGTCTCACCAATTTAACAACATTTGCGCATACATATTTATGTTCACAAAATCTGCAAGATACTTACTTATCTTTATATTTTAGCACGTAACATTGGCATACACGACCTTTCATTCTACCTATTTTTCGAAATTCCATACGTCAATTCACATGTAAACGAAGTCCGAGTACCTCTTCAGAAATTCGAGTCAGAGAGAGGAGACAGACCGACGTCTATTACTAATGATGGTTCAGGGTTTATTAGTAGTACTTCTCTCTATTTCTACATGATTCTAAATTACTTTACAAAATGGTTCCTTTTCATTATTTGTAAATTAGTACTTTGCTAATTTTGGCTGTTCTTTAGCATTGGGGACCAGCTTTTGCACCTACTTTTTAGCGATATTCTATTCCGATTCCGTTGTTTTATTATTTTTTCATACGTTAAATTACGTTACCAACATTAAATTCAGACAGCATTGCAGAGCGAGCGTTAGCGAATGAAGTCGGGTTAGAGCCCCCCATGGCACGTTGTTTTCTATCCAAATTCTTTAAAACCTAGAAGTAAATCATAATATATTAAAATAAAGTAATTAGTCATATGGTTCTTATAATTTGGAAGATAAAGTAAAGAAATGGAAATAAATTCCTTCCCGGGAATTTATAGGCCAGGGAAAAAACCCGGGAATATTCCCATTTTTTAAATTCCTTCCCACCGGGAATATTCTCACTGCCCATCACTAGCACTGCTATGAAGTTTCTAGAATCCACAACCATACCCCAACTGGGACTCGAAGTCGGGACCCTTGAGTCGCTGGCTTGACGCCACAAACCACACGAACACCAGGTCTGCAAGAAGATGAAATACCATAGGCCAGAGTTTCTCAACCTAGGAGTCGCGAAGATAAGCAAAAGTGTTAAATATAATTAGAGTCTTATATCTGAAAATATTTTTAGATAATTATTATTTTGAATTTTGTTCTGATAGGCAATGTTTATTTTTACACATACTGTCAATTACAACAAGAAATTGGCCTACTAAACATTTTCAACAGGTGCAGAGTTGGTTAAAAATCAATTTAAATGAAAGAGGTACGATATGAAACTAATGAAAACTGCATATTGAAATACCAGAAGAATGCAAATGTACTTTATTTTTTAAAAAAAAAATCTATGTCCTAAAATTGAGAGAGTTACGAAGTTTTAAAATTTTCAAACGGCCTCCATTTTGAAGTAGTATGACGGATGAGATTCGATATTTGAAATACGAATGAACGGACCAAATTTGATATTTTAACATTCGCTTTTAGGGAAGTTACCCTGTAAAAATGGATTCTACTATTATAGAAATAGAAGCATATAGAGAGATCTCCGCAATAGGTATATTAAAAGTCCCACACAAGCTTATACAAGCCAGAAATTATAAAGTGTCACTGGCATGAGGATGTGATAATATGGGTGTCGTGATCGGCGGTTAAGAACCACTG